>NC_091995.1:92657888-92735388 GCF_044704955.1 Pristiophorus japonicus
GGTGCGTGTGTGGTGGGGGGGGGGGGTGGCTGTGTGTGGTGGGGGGAGGGGTGCGTGTTGTGGTGGGGGGAGGGGGTGCGTGTTTGGTGGGGGGAGGGGTGCTGTGTGGTGGGGGGAGGGTGCGTGTGTGGTGGGGGGAGGGGTGCGTGTGTGGTGGGGGGAGGGGGTGCGTGTGTGGTGGGGGGAGGGGTGCGTGTGTGGTGGGGGGGAGGGGTGGTGGTGTGTGGTGGGGGGGAGGGGTGCGTGTGTGGTGGGGGGGAGGGGTGCGTGTGTGGTGGGGGGGAGGGGGGGTGCGTGTGTGGTGGGGGGGAGGGGAGGGTGCGTGTGTGGTGGGGGGGAGGGGTGCGTGTGTGGTGGGGGGGGAGGGGTGCGTGTGTGGTGGGGGGGGAGGGGTGCGTGTGTGGTGGGGGGGGAGGGGGGTGTGTGTGGGGGAGTGGTGTGTGGGGCGGGGGTGTGTGGGGGGCTCGGGGAGGGGTGGGGGGGTGTGGTGGGGGGAGGGGTGGGGGGGTGGTCGGGGGAGGGGTGGGGATGTGTGGTCGGGGGAGGGGTGGGGATGTGTGGTGGGGGAGGGGGGGGGTGTGGTGGTGGGGGAGGGGGGTGTGGTGGTGGGGGAGAGGTGTGTGTGGTTGGGGGGGAGGGGTGTGTGTGTGTGGTGGGGGAGGGGTGTGTGTGTGTGGTGGGGGAGGGGTGTGTGTGTGTGGTGGGGGAGGGGTGTGTGTGTGTGGTGGGGGAGGGGTGTGTGTGTGTGTGGTGGGGGAGGGGTGTGTGTGGGTGTGGTGGGGGAGGGGTGTGTGTGGGTGTGGTGGGGGAGGGGTGTGTGTGGGTGTGGTGGGGGAGGGGTGTGTGTGGGTGTGGTGGGGGAGGGGTGTGTGTTGGGTGTGGTGGGGGAGGGGTGTGTGTGGGTGTGGTGGGGGAGGGGTGTGTGTGGGTGTGGTGGGGGAGGGGTGTGTGTGGTGGGGGGGCGTTGTGAGGGGGGTGTGGAGGTGGGGCGGAGGGGTTTGTGTGGTGGGGGGGCGTTGTGAGGTGGGGTGTGGAGGTGGGGGGGAGGGGTGTATGTGGTTGGGGGGGTGGTGGGGGAGGGGTGTGTGTGGTGGGGGGTGGAGGTATGTGGTGGGGGGGTGGGGGTGTGTGGGGGGGGGGCGTTGTGAGGGGGGGTGTGGAGGTGGGGGGGAGGGGTGTATGTGGTTGGGGGGTGTGGTGGGGGGAGGGGTGTGTGTGTGGTGGGAGGGGCGTTGTGAGGGGGTGTGGAGGTGGGGGGAGGGGTGTGTGGTGGGGGTGTGGTGGGGGGAGGGGTGTGTGTGGTGGGGGGGAGGGATGTGTGGTGGGAGGGAGGGGTGTGTGTGGTGGGGGGGTGGGTGTGTGTGGTGGGGGGGTGGGGGTGTGTGGTGGGGGGGGAGGGGTGTGTGTGGGGGGAGGGGTTTGTGGTGGGAGGGAAGGGTGTGTGGTGGGGAGGGAGGGGTGTGTGTGGTGGGGGGGTGGGTGTGTGTGGTGGGGGGGTGGGGGGTGGTGGTGGGGGGGGAGGGGTTTGTGGTGGGGGGAGGGGTTTGTGGTGGGGAGGGCGTGTGTGTGGTGGGAGGGAGGGGTGTGTGTGGTGGGGGGTGGGGGTGTGTGGTGGGGGGGAGGGGTGTGTGGTGGGGGGGAGGGGTTTGTGGTGGGAGGGAAGGGTGTGTGGTGGGAGGGAGGGGTGTGTGTGGTGGGGGGGTGGGTGTGTGTGGTGGGGGGGCCGGGGGGGTGGGGGTGTGTGGATTGGGGGGGGGGGGTGTGTGGTGGGGGGGAGGGGTGTGGAGGTGGGGGGGAGGGGTGTGTGTGGTGGGGGTGTGGTGGGGGGGAGGGGTGTGTGTGGTGGGGGGGAGGGGTTTGTGGTGGGGGGGAGGGGTTTGTGGTGGGGGGGAGGGGTGTGTGTGATGGGGGTGTGGTGGGGGGAGGGGTGTGTGTGGTGGGGGGGAGGGGTTTGTGGTGGGAGGGAAGGATGTGTGGTGGGGGGGCCGGGGGGGTGGGGGGTGTGTGGTGGGGGGGAGGGGTGAGGGGGGGCCGGGGGGGTGTACAGTTGGTTGTCGGAACGACCTTACCGAGGGAAGTTGTGAGACAGCCTTCCTCACAAGGACTGCAATGATTGAAGGACAACTGGGGATGGCCAATAAACAGGGCCTTGTCAGTGACACCCACATCCTATGAACAAGTGAAATGTTATTTAAAAAGAAGTGTAGATCTATTTGAGGCAAAATTGGACAATATCCTGCATTTATATAGCGTCTTTAACGTAGTAAAACGTCCCAAGGCGCTTCACAACTGCGATTATCAAACAGAATTTTAAGACCGAGCCACATGAGGTGATGTTAGGGCACGTGACCAAAGAGGTCGGTTTTAAGGAGCGTCTTGAAGGAGGAGAGAGAGGTAGAGAGGCGGAGAGGTTTAGGGAGGGAGTTCCAGAGCTTGGGGCCCAGGCAACAGAAGGCACGGCCACCGATGGTGGAGCGATTATAATCAGGGGTGCTCAGGGGGGCAGAATTAGAGGAGCGCAGAGATCACGGGGATTGTAGTATCTTGAATAAAAAGACCTTCGTTACACGATTGTTGGGACAGGAGGAAGGCGCGGGGTGGATTGATGGCTCTCATGGTCTTGAGATTTTTTGCGGAGGGTCCACTGTGCATAGTGTCATGTCTACACACTCCACTGAGATCGATTTCTGTCCAACAGGCCCGTCAAATACTGGAAACCGAGTTCAACAATCTGCTGCTTCAAGGAACTGATCGGCGCCACGAAGAGGTTAGTGTGAGCTCGAGGCTGGTCTCCTGCCTGTCCGTACCAAGTAACGATGATTTCATTAGCAAGCGGTGGGAGGGTGGGGGGGGCGGGAGGGGCAGGGGCAGGAAGAGGGTCTGAAGTGGGGCAGAAGCACATAGAGGGAGCTCTTCAAGGCTTCTGAAGTCGGGGTGGGAGCTGGTATTTATTGTAAATGGGAAGCTGAGCGGGGACCGCACTGACGGAGACGGTGGAGTGGCAGTCGTGTTTGCCGTCGATGCCCTCCACAGTCGAATATCTCCCCGGCACTCGCCGTTTTTGGCTGATTCCACTTCAGATAAATCGCGACTCGGAGAGACCACAGCCAGGGTTCGCACCTTGTGGCGACGAGGGGGAGATAATGAGGGAGATATAATGCCACGTTGATTTAGCCCCCCCCACCCCCGTTAAGCTCATAGTTTATGGTTTAACGGGGTCAGGGTCGGTTCAAGTCCCTGTTCTTTCTTGGACAGCTCTGCGGTTTTCCTGAGAGAGATTATGAGGAGAGAAAGTAGGTCTGTATTCTCTGGTTAAGGGGTGATTTGATTAAGATCTTTAGGAGTTTGAAAGGAATTGGAAGGTTCGATAAAGAGTAACTTTTTCCGGTGGTGGGTGGTGTGGGAGTCTTGGACAATGGGGCAAACACTAAAAATCACATCCGGACCATTCAGGAGAGACACACTTCATCACGCAAAGAAACACTTGCATTTATAGAGCGCCTTTCACGACTACAGGACGTCTCAAAGCGCTCCACAGCCAATGAAGTACTTTCGGAGTGTAGTCACTGTTGTAATGTGGGAAACGCGGCAGCCAATTTGCGCACAGCAAGCTCCCACAAACAGCAATGAGATAATGACCAAGATAATCTGTTTTAATGACGTTGATTGAGGGATAAATATTGGCCCCAGGACACCGGGGATAACTCCCCTGCTCTTCTTCAAAATAGTGCCATGGGATCTTTTACGTCCACCCGAGAGAGCAGACGGGGCCTCGGTTTAATGTCTCATCCGAAAGGCGGCCCCTCCGACAGTGCAGCACTCGCTCAGCACTGCCCCTCCGACAGTGCGGCGCTCCCTCAGCACTGCCCCTCCGACAGTGCAGCGCTCCCTCAGCGCTGCCCCTCCGACAGTGCGGCGCTCCCTCAGCGCTGCCCCTCCGACAGTGCAGCGCTCCCTCAGCGCTGCCCCTCCGACAGTGCAGCGCTCCCTCAGCGCTGCCCCTCCGACAGTGCAGCGCTCCCTCAGTACTGCGCTGGGAGTGTCAGCCTAGATTTTTGTGCTCAAGTCCCTGGAGTGGGACTTGAACCCACAACCTCCTGACTCAGAGGTGAGAGTGCTGCCCATTGAGCCACAGGAGAGAAACCAGGCTTGTAATCCTTGGAATGTCGAAGGTTAAGGGGTGATTTGACTGAGATTTTTAGGAGTTGGAAGGTTCGAGAGAGACAAGCGTTTGCCTCCGGTGGGTGGAGACTGAGACAAGGGAACATACGCTTAAAATCAGAGGAAGGCCATTGAGGAGTGATGTAACTACACACTGCTTCACTCAAAGGATGGAACCCTCTCCTACAAGAAGCAGAAGATGCCAGTTCAGAGGTGTTAAGAGAAACGGAGCCAAGGCAGGTAGATGGAGTGAAGTTACAGATCAAGCATGATCTCCCTGAATGGCGGAACTGACTGAGGGGCCAAAAGGCCTCCTTTGGAATTCTCTACCCCAGAGAGCTGTGGGGGCTGGGTCATTGAATATATTTAAGGCGGAGATGGAGAGATTTTTGAAGGATAAGGGAGTCGAGGGTTATGGGGAGTGGGCAGGGAAGTGGAGTTGAGGCCAAGATCAGATCAGCCATGATCGTATTGAATGGCGGAGCAGGCTCAAGGGGCCCAATGGCCGACTCCGGCTCCTATTTCTTGTGTCCTCTTCCTCTGTGACTAAACCATGTTTATTTTTGGTCCCCCTCCAATTCTTTTCAGGACGACTCGAAGAACTTCAGCCGAGCCCCATCATGGCGCAAGCGCTTCCGGGCGAAGGAGATGCGGGACATGACGTCGGACACGTCGGAGACCCTGCCGGCCAACTTCCGAGTCACGGCGGCCGCCATTACCTCACAGAGCGTGCAGCTGCGCAAGATGCAGACGGACAGTGAGTGCCTCGGGGCATCCCGGCCTAGTCCGGGGGTCAGGGGGATCCTGGGACTACAGGGTAACATAGAAACATAGAAACATAGAAAATAGGTGCAGGAGTAGGCCAATCGGCCCTTCTAGCCTGCACCGCCATTCAATGAGTTCATGGCTGAACATTCAACCTCAGTACCCCATTCCTGCTTTCTCGCCATACCCCTTGATTCCCCTAGTAGTAAGGACTTCATCTAACTCCTTTTTGAATATATTTAGTGAATTGGCCTCAACAACTTTCTGTGGTAGAGAATTCCACAGGTTCACCACTCTCTGGGTGAAGAAGTTCCTCCGCATCTCGGTCCTAAATGGCTTACCCCTTATCCTTAGACTGTGACCTCTGGTTCTGGACTGTACCAACATTGGGAACATTCTTCCTGCATCTAACTTGTCTAACCCCGTCAGAATTTTAAATGTTTCTATGAAGTCCCCTCTCATTCTTCTGAACTCCAGTGAATACAAGCCCAGTTGATCCAGTCTTTCTTGATAAGTCAGTCCCGCCATCCCGGGAATCAGTCTGATGAACCTTCGCTGCACTCCCTCAATAGCAAGAATGTCCTTCCTCAGGTTAGGAGACCAAAACTGTACACAATACTCCAGGTGTGGCCTCACCAAGGCCCTGTACAACTGTAGCAACACCTCCCTGCCCCTGTACTCAAATCCCCTTGCTATGAAGGCCAACATGCCATTTGCTTTCTTAACCGCCTGCTGTACCTGCATGCCAACCTTCAATGACTGATGTACCATGACACCCAGGTCTCTTTGCACCTCCCCTTTTCCTAATCTGTCACCATTCAGATAATAGTCTGTCTCTCTGTTTTTACCACCAAAGTGGATAACCTCACATTTATCCACATTATACTTCATCTGCCATGCATTTGCCCACTCACCTAACCTATCCAAGTCGCTCTGCAGCCTCATAGCATCCTCCTTGCAGCTCACACTGCCACCCAACTTAGTGTCATCCGCAAATTTAGAGATACTACATTTAATCCCCTCATCTAAATCATTAATGTACAGTGTAAACAGCTGGGGCCCCAGCACAGAACCTTGCGGTACCCCACTAGTCACTGCCTACCATTCTGAAAAGTACCCATTTACTCCTACTCTTTGCTTCCTGCCTGACAACCAGTTCTCAATCCATGTCAGTACACTACCCCCAATCCCATGTGCTCTAACTTTGCACATCAATCTCTTGTGTGGGACCTTGTCGAACGCCTTCTGAAAGTCCAAATATACCACATCAACTGTTTCTCCCTTGTCCACTCTACTGGAAACATCCTCAAAAAATTCCAGAAGATTTGTCAAGCATGATTTCCCTTTCACAAATCCATGCTGACTTGGACCTATCATGTCACCTCTTTCCAAATGCACTGCTATGACATCCTTAATAATTGATTCCATCATTTTACCCACTACCAATGTCAGGCTGACCGGTCTATAATTCCCTGTTTTCTCTCTCCCTCCTTTTTTAAAAAGTGGGGTTACATTGGCTACCCTCCACTCCATAGGAACTGATCCAGAGTCAATGGAATGTTGGAAAATGACTGTCAACGCATCCACTATTTCCAAGGCCACCTCCTTAAGTACTCTGGGATGCAGTCCATCAGGCCCTGGGGATTTATCGGCCTTCAATCCCATCAATTTCCCCAACACAATTTCCTGGCTATTTAGGATTTCCCTCAGTTCCTCCTCCTTACTAGACCCCCCGACCCCTTTTATAACCGGAAGGTTGTTCGTGTCCTCCTTCGTGAATACCGAACCAAAGTACTTGTTCAATTGGTCTGCCATTTCTTTGTTCCCCGTTATGACTTCCCCTGATTCTGACTGCAGGGGACCTACGTTTGTCTTTACTAACCTTTTTCTCTTTACATATCTATAGAAACTTTTGCAATCCGTTTTAATGTTCCCTGCAAGCTTCTTCTCATACTCCATTTTCCCTGCCCTAATCAAACCCTTTGTCCTCCTCTGCTAAGTTCTAAATTTCTCCCAGTCCCCAGGTTCGCTGCTGTTTCTGGCCAATTTGTATGCCACTTCCTTGGCTTTAATACTATCCCTGATTTCCCTTGATAGCCACGGTTGAGCCACCTTCCCTTTTTTATTTTTATGCCAGACAGGAATGTACAATTGTTGTAGTTCATCCATGCGGTCTCTAAATGTCTGCCATTGCCCATCCACAGTCAACCCCTTAAGTATCATTCGCCAATCCATCCCAGCCAATTCACGCCTCATACCTTCAAAGTTACCCTTCTTTAAGTTCTGGACCATGGTCTCTGAATTAACTGTTTCATTCTCCATCCCAATGCAGAATTCCACCATATTATGGTCACTCTTCCCCAAGGGGCCTCGCACAATGAGATTGCTAATTAATCCTCTCTCATTACATAACACCCAGTCTAAGATGGCCTCCCCCCTAGTTGGTTCCTCGAAATATTGGTCTAAAAAACCATCCCTTATGCACTCCAGGAAATCCTCCTCCACCGTATTGCTTCCAGTTTGGTTAGCCCAATCTATGTGCATATTAAAGTCACCCATTATAACTGCTGCACCTTTATTGCACGCACCCCTAATTTCATGTTTGATGCCCTCCCCAACATCACTACTACTGTTTGGAGGTCTGTACACAACTCCCACTAACGTTTTTTGCCCTTTGGTGTTCTGCAGCTCTACCCATATAGATTCCACATCATCCAAGCTAATGTCCTTCCTAACTATTGCCTTAATCTCCTCCTTAACCAGCAATGCTACCCCACCTCCTTTTCCTTTTATTCTATCCTTCCTGAATGTTGAATACCCCTGGATGTTGAGTTCCCAGCCCTGATCATCCTGGAGCCACGTCTCCGTAATCCCAATCACATCATATTTGTTAACATCTATTTGCACAGTTAATTCATCCACCTTATTGCGGATACTCCTTGCATTAAGACACAAAGCCTTTAGGCTTGTTTTTTTAACATCCTCTGTCCTTTTAGAATTTTGCTGTACAATGGCCCTTTTTGTTCTTTGCCTTGGGTTTCTCTGCCCTCCACTTTTCCTCATCTCCTTTCTGTCTTTTGCTTTTGCCTCCTTTTTGTTTCCCTCTATCTCCATGCATTGGTTCCCATCCCCCTGCCATATTAGTTTAACTCCTCCCCAACAGCACTAGCAAACACTCCCCCGAGGACATTGGTTCCGATTCTGCCCAGGTGCAGACCGTCCGGATTGTACTGGTCCCACCTCCCCCAGAACCGGTAGATGCAGGGAGGGTGTTTCCCCCCCCCCCCCCCCGGGCTGGGGAATCTAGAACCAGGGGTCACAGTCTCAGGGTCAGGGGTCGGCCATTTAGGACTGAGATGAGGAGGAGTTTCTTCACTCAGAGGGTGGTGAATCTTTGGAATTCTCTGCCCCAGAGGGCTGTGGAGGCTCAGTCTTTGAGTATAGTCAAGGCCGAGATCGATAGATTTTTGGATATTGAGGGAATCGAGGGATATGAGGATCGGGTGGGAAAGTGGAGTTGAGGTTGAAGATCAGCCGTGATCGTATTAAATGGCAGAGCAGGCTCGAGGGGCTGAATGGCCGACTCCTGCTCCTATTTCCTATGTAGTCCCCACAATCCGGCTGGCCTCTAAATTTCTGCCTCCGGCATGGGCCAAGAGATTGGATATCGGGGTGGTGCGGGGGATGGGGGGGGGGAGCACAGGGGGTCCCGGGGCGGTGAAGCTCAGACATGGTGCTGGGGGGAGGGGGGAGGGGGGAGGGGGACAGATGTTGTGGGTGCACTTACACCACATGGTTGATGGGATACGGTATAGATCGTGAGATGGGACTTGGTTTGAGGCACGGGTAGATCGAAAGAACGAACATACATTTATATAGCACCTTTCACAACCTCAGGACGTCCCACAGCTCTTTACAGCCAATGAAGTACTTTTGGAGTGTAGTCACTGTTGTAATGTGGGAACCGCAGCAGCCAATTTGCGCACAGCAAGCTCCCACAAACAGCAATGTGATAATGACCCAGATAATCTGTTTTTAGTGATGTTGATTGAGGGATAAATATTGATCCCAGGACACCGGCTCTTCTTCGAAATAGTGCTGTGCGATCTTTTACATCCGCCTGAGAGAGCAGACAGGGGCCTTGATTTAACGTTTCGTATGAAAGACGGCACCTCCGACAGTGCGGCGCTCCCTCAGTACTGCCCCTCCGACAGTGCGGCGCTCCCTCAGTACTGCCCCTCTGACAGTGCGGCGCTCCCTCAGTACTGCCCCTCCGACAGTGCGGCGCTCCCTCAGTACTGCCCCTCCGACAGTGCGGCGCACCCTCAGTACTGCCCCTCCGACAGTGCGGCGCACCCTCAGTACTGCCCCTCCGACAGTGCGGCGCTCCCTCAGCACTGCCCCTCCGACAGTGCGGCGCTCCCTCAGTACTGCCCCTCCGACAGTGCGGCGCTCCCTCAGTACTGCCCCTCCGACAGTGCGGCGCACCCTCAGCACTGCCCCTCCGACAGTGCGGCGCTCCCTCAGTACTGCCCCTCCGACAGTGCGGCGCTCCCTCAGCACTGCCCCTCCGACAGTGCGGCGCTCCCTCAGCACTGCCCCTCCGACAGTGCGGCGCTCCCTCAGCACTGCCCCTCCGACAGTGCGGCGCTCCCTCAGCACTGCCCCTCCGACAGTGCGGCGCTCCCTCAGCACTGCCCCTCCGACAGTGCGGCGCTCCCTCAGCACTGCACTGGAGTGTCGGCCTAGTGTCTCAGTCTCTGGAGTGGGACTTGAACCCACAACCTGACTCAGAGGCGAGGGAGAGCCACCCACTGATTGGCAGCTCGGGAGGGAGAAAGAGAGGAATGTTTCGAGTAGAACTTATGAAATAGACTGAGAGACGAGAGGTTAGAGGGACCAGGAAACGAGCTGTGTTGCATCTGATCAGTTCTATCTATTAAATGAATGCTGCTTGTTTCTCAAGAATTCAGTGAACTTTTTTTTAACAAGTGTCATTTGTTTTGAACCTCAGGTAACCCCTCAGGTCCTCCGCGAGCCGATACCCCATCGATCCGGACATATTCATGCTAGCATACCGCTCAGCAGGTAAGTGGTGGCTGTGAATCGAACAGGCCGGGTGTTGGGGCTACCAGAGGGGTGCGCAGTGGGAGTTCAGACACAGTGCGCACGGTGGCAGGGGGTGTGATAGATCGCCGGGTGTGTGTGTGTGTGTGTGTCCCCCACACACACACGCTGTGGAGTGAGGTCTGCGGCCTGTTTTGCCCCCCCAGCCCCAGCCTGGTCGATAGTCCGGCTTCCAGTCGAGTGGGGGAACGCTGGTCAGGATTCCGCCGTATACAGCTGGGTGCGGGGTCCGATGAGTGGTGGGTGGGGGGGGGAGGGGGCGAGGGGGCGCGGGGGCTCCAAGCCCGATTTGGGTGGGGAGGCTCTGATCCCCGACCCCGGGGAAGTAGGGGGGGCGCATAGGTTTGTGTGGGACGGCGGGTGATGGTGGGTGAGCTTGGGGCGGGGGGGGGGGGGGGGCGAGCTAATAAGCACTCGTAAACCGAGGCCCCGTCTGCCCTCTCAGGTGGACGTAAAAGATCCCATGGCGCTAGATCGAAGAAGGGCAGGGGGAGTTCTCCCCGGGGTCCTGGGGCCAATATTTATCCCTCAAACAAGGTGGAGATAGACAGATTTTTGAAGGATAAGGGAGTCAAGGGTTATAGGGAGCGGGCAGGGAAGTGGAGCTGAGGCCAAGATCAGATCAGCCATGATCTTCATCATAGGCAGTCCCTCGGAATCGAGGAAGACTTGCTTCCACTCTAAAAATGAGTCCTTAGGTGGCTGAACAGTCCAATACGAGAACCACAGACTCTGTCACAGGTGGGACAGACAGTGGTTGAGGGAAGGGGAGGGTGGGACTGGTTTGCCGCACGCTCCTTCCGCTGCCTGCGCTTGGTTTCTGCACGCTCTCGGCCACGAGACTCGAGGTGCTCAGCGCCCTCCCGGATGCACTTCCTCCACTTAGGGCGGACTGGTCTTTGGGCCAGGGACTCCCAGGTGTCGGTGGGGATGTTGCACTTTATCAGGGAGGCTTTGAGGGTGTCCTTGTAACGTTTTCACGATCATGTAAGCCGTGATCTTATTGAATGGCGGAGCGGGCGCGAGGGGCTGAATGGCCGACTCCTGCTCCGATTTCTGATGTTCTCGCGTCCCGCGGAAGCGCGTTTTTTTTTTCTTCCCCCTCCGCTGTGTAAATGTCGTTGTCCCTCAGCAGATCCGAGGGTGTTGGGTTAAGCCGCCGTTGTGGAATTTATCATGGCAGGAAGAATCGAAGAAGAACGATGGCAAAAGAAAAGAAAAAGCAAAAGTGACCCGACTGTTAATGAGCGAGAGAGGCACCCATCGCTGGAGTAAGCGGGGGAGGGAGGGGCCAGACGGAATCCGCAGCTCCGATTGGCTGTTACTCCGTGGGGTCGGGGGCAGAGGTCGCGGCCCCCCCTGACTGTTAACCGTGCAGAGGTCGCTCGGTCCCGTGGGCTACCCGGGACACACGATTGGAGGGGAAGCTCCGACATTCGTTTAAGGCGACCTCCTGCTGTTTTTTTTGGTCCTGAATGTAAATATGATGCACAGCCTCCCATTTTCTCCCAGTCATTGGGTGTATCCGTGCGTGTGTGTGTGTGTGTGTGTGTGCGTGAAATTTCAGAAATGTTTCGTGCTGGAAAATCTTGTCTTTTTTGAGGACGTTTTTTTCTTTCAATTTTAAATTCTCGCACTTTGCCTTCTGAGCCCGCTCCGGCCGGGAGCCAAGGTTACCCCCGCTCCATCGCCATTCCCCGTCACGGTGCAAAGCACACGGTTTGGCCCCCCGCAGATTTTAACTCTTGGCCTGCAAACGGCTGCGTGCTCATCCACACTGCGAAACAGGCGTGTGAGCAACAAGCAAACCAACGGCAACTCGTTGGTGACTTGGCCTTTTAGATTCAGTTGCTCTACCTGCCCTGGGAGTGTTTGATGGGACAGTGTAGAGGGAGCTTTACTCTGTATCTAACCCCGTGCTGTACCTGCCCTGGGAGTGTTTGATGGGACAGTGTAGAGGGAGCTTTACTCTGTATCTAACCCCCTGTACCTGCCCTGGGAGTGTTTGATGGGACAGTGTAGAGGGAGCTTTACTCTGTATCTAACCCCGTGCTGTACCTGCCCTGGGAGTGTTTGATGGGACAGTGTAGAGGGAGCTTTACTCTGTATCTAACCCCGTGCTGTACCTGCCTTGGGAGTGTTTGATGGGACAGTGTAGAGGGAGCTTTACTCTGTATCTAACCCTGTGTACCTACCCTGGGAGTGTTTGATGGGACAGTGTAGAGGGAGCTTTACTCTGTATCTAACCCCCTGTACCTGCCCTGGGAGTGTTTGATGGGACAGTGTAGAGGGAGCTTTACTCTGTATCTAACCCCGTGCTGTACCTGCCCTGGGAGTGTTTGATGGGACAGTGTAGCGGGAGCTTTACTCTGTATCTAACCCTGTGTACCTACCCTGGGAGTGTTTGATGGGACAGTGTAGAGGGAGCTTTACTCTGTATCTAACCCCCTGTACCTGCCCTGGGAGTGTTTGATGGGACAGTGTAGAGAGAGCTTTACTCTGTATCTAACCCCCTGTACCTGCCCTGGGAGTGTTTGATGGGACAGTGTAGGGGGAGCTTTACTCTGTATCTAACCCTACTTCTCTCTATCGTCCTGAATGAACCTAGTACAGGTAGTTAACTTCCCGAATCACGGCCCCCTCTGTACCAGCCGTGCTGGGTCTCCCAGCTGCTGTCCTCCCCGGGAGTGATGGCAGGTTTGTGGTATCGACACCAATTAAAGCTCCCGCTGAACGAGAGACGCTAAAACCATCTCTGAGGTTGGTGCTCGGAGGCTGGGCGGAGATGTGCAGAGGAGCGGAGAGCTCTGTCAATACTCCGCTGATAAATCAGCAAGTTTTGCGGGAATTCTCACGCGATGCATCGGAGCCGCGCTCCCCCCTCCCTCTCACCCCCCGACACACGGACCAACCAACCATCGCCAGCTCGCCCTCCGCTCCCACTTTCAGGCTGCATTCGCCACGGAATATTGTCGAGTCGCCGGTCAAATTGTGATGTTCTTGCCCCGCCACCAGGAGGCGACGTTGCCCCGCAGGACGGACTGTGGGCTTCATTTATATCGATATTGAGCATGCGTGTACCTCAAGGACTCTCGATATTTATTATAACAAAGCTCTCTTTTGTTTTTATAATAATAATGTCAGACTTCTGGAGCCAGCCAATGGGATTGTACCCACCCCCCTCCCCACCCCCACAGGAGGACATAAGAAATAGGAGCAGGAGTTGGCCATTCGGCCCCTCGAGCCTGCTCCGCCATTCAATGAGATCACGGCTGATCCGATCATGGACTCAGCTCCATTTCCAACCTGCTCCCCATAAACCTCGACTCCCCTGGGGGCAATCGCTGTGGGTGGGGGAGTTGTTCGAGTGACAGACCCGTGGAAAGAAGACAAAGGGGGGAGTACAGCAGGCGAACCGATCGCTTAATACAGAAGCAAATAAGATAATGAGGGGGCTTGACAAGATCGATGCAGAGAGGATGTTTCCACTCATGGGGGAAACTTAAACTCGGGGGCGTAGTCTCAGAATAAGGGGCCGCCCATTTAAAACTGAGATGAGGAGAAATTTCTTCTCTCGGAGGGTTGTAAATCTGTGGAATTCTCTGCCTCAGAGAGTTGTGGAGGCTGGGACATTGAATAAATTTAAGACAGAGATAGACAGTTTCTTAAACGATTAAGTTGGGCCTCTACTCATTGGAATTCAGAAGAATGAGAGGTGATCTTATCGAAACGTATAAGATTATGAGGGGATTTGACGAGGTGGATGCAGAGAGGATGTTTCCACTGATGGGGGAGACTAGAACTAGAGGGCATGATCTTAGAATAAGGGGCCGCCCATTTAAAACTGAGATGAGGGGGAATTTCTTCTCTCAGAGGGTTGTAAATCTGTGGAATTCTCTGCCCCAGAGAGCTGTGGAGGCTGGGACATTGAGTATATTTAAGGTGGAGATAGACGGATTTTTGAGCGATAAGGGAGTGAAGGGTTATGGGGAGCGGGTGGGGAAGTGGATCTGAGTCCATGATCGGATCAGCCATGATCTTATTGAATGGCGGAGCAGGCTCGAGGGGCCGAATGGCCGATTCCTGCTCCTGTTTCTTATGTTAAGCAGTCCCCCCCCACCTCTCCCCCTCCCCCCTCTCCTGGCCTCAGTGACTGGAATTCACCGATGCTGCCCTGCCCTGGGATTGCCCTGTGCATTCCAGTGGGACCGAGCCTTGCCACCCAACCCCACACAGGCCGACTGGGTCTTTGTCTGAATTCTGGCCTGTTTGATCCCCTGTGGAAAATGTAAATTGAGCTTTTTGCTGTCCTTGCATTGAACGCTGAACTCCTGACGTGTTTTCCTTTTGCAAATGGATGTTTGCTGTATTTATTTTAACTCGTGCAATCTTCTGTCCCCGTGCTGGAACATTCTTTGAACTTTTCTTGCTGATTTTTACTTACTCCATCCCACGAGGGAAAGAATCTCCCCGTTTTTTATATCGTCCCGAGCACACGCCGTTGTCCCGTCTGTTTGAATTTAATTTATTCGTGCCACGCGCGTTTCCAGGTGAGTGCCATTGTATTTAATGTATTTACATAAAGGTCTGTGTCGAAGCTTAGAAACGGGCCTGCTCCCTTTTTATTCTCAACCGCGTGTCTCCGAACAGCAGCGATCCGCCGTTTAATCCCCGCACCGCCCCGAGCGGGCGGAGCAAGATGTTCCACGTTAAACCCACGCTCAGCCTCGGTGCACAATGTCCCAGTGGTCAATGCTCCACGCCCCAGCTCCCCCCCTCGTGTCCCAGCTCCTCCCCCGTGTCCCAGCCCCTCCCCCCCCCCTCGGTGTCCCCCCTCCCCCGTGTCCCAGCCCCTCCCCCCCCCCCTCGGTGTCCCCCCTCCCCCGTGTCCCAGCCCCTCCCCCCCCTTGGTGCCCCCCCTCCCCCGTGCCCCAGCCCCTTCCCCCTGTGTCCCCCCTTCCCCCGGTGTCCCAGCCCCTCCCTCCCCCGGTGTCCCCTCTTCCCCCGGTGTCCCCCCTTCCCCCGGTGTCCCAGCCCCTCCCCGCTGTGTGTCCCCCCTCCCCCGTGTCCCAGCCCCTCCCTCCCTCGGTGTCCCCCCTTCCCCCGGTGTCCCAGCCCCTCCCCCCTGTGTGTCCCCCCACCCCCGTGTCCCAGCCCCTCCCTCCCTCGGTGTCCCCCCTTCCCCCGGTGTCCCAGCCCCTCCCCCCTGTGTGTCCCCCTTCCCCCGGTGTCCCAGCCCCCCACCCCCCCGTGCCCCAGCCCCTCCCCCCTGTGTCCCCCCTTCCCCCGGTGTCCCAGCCCCCACCCCCCCCCCCGGTGTCCCAGCCCCTCCCCCCTGTGTCCCCCCTTCCCCTGGTGTCCCAGCCCCTCCCCCCCACCTCGGTGCCCCCCCCCCCCTCCCCCGGTGTCCCAGCCCCCACCCCTCCCCTCCCCTCCCCCCCCACCCCCGGTGTCCCAGCCCCTCATTCCCCCCCCTCTCGGTGTCCCCCCTTCCCCCGGTGTCCCAGCCCCCCCCGTGCCCCAGCCCCCACCCCTCCTCGGTGTCCCCCTCCCCCGGTGTCCCAGCCCCCCTTCCCCCCCCTCGGTGTGCCCCGATATCCCAGCCCCTCCCCCCCTCCCCACGGTGTCCCAGCCCCTCCCGCCTGGTGTCCCAGCCCTTCCCCCCGGTGTCCCAGCCCCTCCCCTGGGAACGTCTCACTCAAGTGTGGGGGGTGTTTCGTTTCCTGACCACAAAGTGGCGGGGGGATGTATCCCTGCATCCCGTGGATGAACAGCCCGTCCGGGACTCTCCCCGGGGCTCGTGTTGGTACAGGGCGGGAGCAGACCTTGCCGGGGCCACACCAGGCTGGTGTGAAGCTCGGTGATCATACAACTGTGAGGTCATGCACTTTGGCAGAAAAAAATCAAAGAGCAAGTTATTATTTAAATGGAGAAAGATTGCAAAGTGCGGCAGTACAGCGGGACCTGGGGGTACTTGTACATGAAACACAAAAGGATAGTATGCAGGTACAGCAAATGATCAGGAAAGCCAATGGAATCTTGCAAAGGGGATGGAGTATAAAAGCAGGGGACTCTTGCTACAGCTATATAAGGTATTGGTGAGGCCACACCTGGAATACTGTGTGCAGTTTTGGTTTCCATATTTACGAAAGGATATACTTGCTTTAGAGGCAGTTCAGAGAAGGTTCACTAGGTTGATTCTGGGGATGAGGAGATTGACTTATGAGGAAAGGTTGAGGAGGTTGGGCCTCTACTTATTGGAATTCAGAAGAATGAGAGATGATCTTATCGAGATGTATAAGATTATGAGGGGGCTTGACAAGGTGGATGCAGAGAGGATGTTTCCACTGATGGGGGAGACTAGAACTAGAGGGCACAATCTTAGAATAAGGGGTCGCCCATTTAAAACTGAGATGAGGAGAAATTTCTTCTCTCAGCGGGTTGTAAATCTGTGGAATTCGCTGCCTCAGAGAGCTGTGGAAGCTGGGACATTGAATAAATTTAAGACAGAAATAGACAGTTTCTTAAAACGATAAGGGAATAAGGGGTTATGGGGAGCGGGCGGGGAAGTGGAGCTGAGTCCGTGATCAGATCAGCCATGATCTTATTGAATGGTGGAGCAGGCTCGAGGAGCCGAATGGCCGACTCCTGCTCCTATTTCTTGTGTTTTTTATCACTGCCCTTCTTTGGCTTTGACCGGCGTGCGTGTAGCGTGAGGTGAAAGTTGCAGACTTGTGCCGTGAGCGGCCGTTACTCGCGGTGTGGCCTCGCGGTTGCTCGCTCACATGGCAACATGACCTTCGAACTCTCGGCTCGGAACAGAGTCTGCAGAAGGGAGGCTGACTCTGTGTTCCAACAATCAGCGGCCTCCTGCCCAAATCAAGAATCACCTAAAACTCGGGACTCCGGACAACTCACTACAGTTTAATTTAAGGTAATATTTCAGGTTGACTTTTACCATTCCCTTCGCACTCCTCTATAAGATCCTTTATATAAGATAAGGTGTAGAAATGAAAAGTAGGGAAGTGATGCTAACCCTGTATCGAACCTTGGTTAGACCACACTTGGAGCACTGCGTACAGTTCTGGTCGCCATGTTATAGAAAGGATATAGAGGCACTGGAGAGGGCGCAGAGAAGATTTACAGGGATAATACCAGAAATGCGAGGGTGTACATATCGGGAAAGGATGAACAGGCTGGGTCTCTTTTCTCTTGAACAAAGAAGGCTGAGGGGTGACCTAATAGAGGTCTTTAAAATTATGAAAGGTTTTGACAGAGCGGATACAGAGAGAGTGTTTCCACTTGTGGGGAAAAGCATAACTAGAGGCCATCAATATAAGATAGTCACCGAGAAATCCAATGGGGAATTCAGGAGAAACTTCTTTACCCAGAGAGCGGTGAGAATGTGGAACTCGCTGCCACAGGGAGGGGTTGAGGCGAATAGTATTGATACATTTAAGGGGAGGCTGGACAAGGATATGAGGGAGAAGGGAACAGAGGGTTATGCTGATAGAGTTAGATGGGAAACGACGGGAGGAGGCTCGAGTGAAGTATAAACGCTGGCACGGACTGGTTGGGTCGAATGGCCTGTTTCTGGGCCGTATATCTGATGTATTCCAGGTGCCTCCTCACCAGGTCGAAGAGCCCAAATGTCTCCCGTCTTTCTTCGTAACTGACCTTTTGAATGAGAAGGACGATTGCAATAGCAGTTGGTGAGCAACCCAACACTAACTCCGCGAGTTTCCTTGCCGATCGAATCGGTTTCTAGGTTAGTATGAGGGTATATTGTGGAGAATCTGTAAATTGCAGCAGAATTTGTCACCTGCAATTTGTTAGGTGGCATCGCCACCATGTGGACAGGTGAGGTTACTGCTGCCTGGGTGGATTGGACCAGGAGCAGCACCATCCTGTGGTGTGTTGAGATATTGCAGCCTCCAAACACCAGAACTTCACAACACAGAAACAGTCATCGCAAGTACAAAAGCATAATACAGCGGATGCTGGAATCTGGACTGAAAACAGAAAATGCTGGAAATCTCAGCGGGTCAGGCAGCATCTGGGGAGAGAGAAACAGAGTTAACGTTTTGGGACGATGACCCTTCGTGGGTTTCTGACCCGAAACATTAACTCTGTTTTTTTCTCCACAGGTTCTGCCTGACCCGCTGAGATTGACGGAGACAGGCCAGTGAGCCCACCGCCCGAGCCTTCTCCCACTGCTCTTCATCTCACCCCCATCAGCAGATTTACGAGGGTGATGCCAGGACTGGAGAATTTTAGCTATGAGGAAAGTTTGGATAGGCTGGGGTTCTCTTTGGACCTGAGGGGAGATTTAATTGAGTTGCATAACATTATGAGGGGGCCAAGGTGGAATGAATAGGAAGGACCTGTCTCCCTGAGCAGAGAGGTCAATGGGGTATAATGTGGGGAAGATTGAAATTATTCACTTTGGTCGGAAGAATGACAATGCAGAATATTTTTTAAAGGTGTGAGATCAGTAAATGTGCAGAGGGAGTTGAGAGTCCTTGTACACTAATCACTGAAAGCTCACAAGCAAATACCGCAAGCGATTAGGAAAGCAAATGGTCTGTTGGCCTTTATTGCAAGTGGGTTGGAGTACACGAGTAAGGAAATCTTGCTACAGTTATACAGGGCCCTGCTGAGACCACACCTGGAGTATTGTGCACAATTCTGGTCTCCTTACCGAAGGAAGGATATACTTGCCATCGAGGGAGTGCAATGAAGGTTCACCAGACTGATTCCTGAGATGGGAGGATTGTCCTATGAGGAGAGATTGAGTAGACTAGGCCGATATTCTCTAGAGTTTAGAAGAATGAGAGGTGATCTCATTGAAACATACAACATTCTGACAGGGCTTGACAGGGTAGATGCAGGGAGGATGTTTCCCCCGGGCTGGGGAGTCTAGAACCAGGGGTCACAGTCTCAGAATAAGGGATCAGCCATTTAGGACTGGGATGTGGAGGAATTTCTTCACTCAGAGGGTGGTGATAGATTTTTGGACGCTAAGCAAATCAAGGGATGTAGGGATTGGGCGGGAAAGTGGAGTTGAAGTCGGCCATCTTCGTGGGGAAGATGCAATAGAAAGACTTGCATTTATATAGCACCCTTCACAACCTCTGGACATCCTAAAGCGCTTTACAGCCAATTTATTGAGTGCAGTCACTGTTGTAATGTGGGAAACGCAGCAGCAAATTTGCGCACAGCAAGCTCCCACACACAGCAATGTGATAATGACCAGATAATCTGTTTTTGTTATGTTGATTGTGGGATAAATATTGTCCAGGACACCGGGGATAACTCCCCTGCTGTTCTTCGAAATAGTGGCCATGGGATCTTTTACATCCACCTGAGAGAGCAGACGGTTTAACATCTCATCCGAAGGACGGCACCTCCGACAGTGCGGCGCTCCCTCAGTACTGTCCCTCAGACAGTGCGGCACTCCCTCAGTACTGCCCCTCCGACAGTGCGGCGCTCCCTCAGTACTGCCCCTCCGACATTGCGGCGCTCCCTCAGTACTGCCCCTCCGACAGTGCGGCGCTCCCTCAGTACTGCCCCTCCGACAGTGCGGCGCTCCCTCAGCACTGCCCCTCCGAAATGCGGCGCTCCCTCTACTACCCTTCCGACTGTGCAGTGCTCCCTCAGTACTACCCCTCCGACAGTGCGGCGCTCCCTCAGTACTGCCCCTCCGACATTGCGGCGCTCCCTCAGTACTGCCCCTCCGACAGTGCGGCGCTCCCTCAGTACTGCCCCTCCGACAGTGCGGCGCTCCCTCAGTACTGCCCCTCCGACAGTGCGGCGCTCCCTCAGTACCGCACTGGGAGTGTTGGGCCTGGATTATGTGCTCAAGTGCATCAAACAATGGGCTTTGGTTCAGCCCACTGTTCCTTACCGTTCAGGATTAAAGGGGCCGGCTCCTTGGGGCCTTGGCCTGTCCCACACCAACCAGGTTTGATTGCAGGATCTGGAGTCGTGTTAACTTCTTCCATCTCGGGCTGTCCAGCGGGGCAGTGGTGCGGGAACAATCCTCCGATCGCTGTCGGCTGACGACCCGCTGGGAAATGCACGGCAGGAATGGGGAACTGCCGCGATGCTCCCAGAGCCAAATAGTCTGACCACGCTTGCTGCCGAGACCGGTACAGGATGGGAGAGGGAGCAAGAGGGACCTTCAGGAAGGGGTGCAGAGGGAACAGACTGACTTTTGGTGAAGTACAGACCAGATCAGTGACACTTGACAAACGTTTGAGTCCGTGAACTTTTATTGAACATAATTAACATTAAATTAAACATTAACTTAAATACGGCCTTCTCTTTTTTTTCTTCTTAAATTACAAAGATCGAAAATAAATAGTTAAATAAACGGTTGGAGACGCTACGTCACGGTTTACACGGTGAACCACCGTAGGGGATGATTGACAGCGGCTCCCCGCCAATCCGGCTCCCTGTCTCTGAGGCCCGCCCACTGCCGCCAGTTCATGGGTCAGGCGGGTGGGGCCGGCCACCGGGATTGGCCAATGGGAGGAGCCAGTCCGGCGGGTAGTTTGAGGATACGGTTCCCTTTGGCGGGCCGGGAAAGGAGTGGGGCCCGTTCCTCGGGCATTCCTTGGCACACTCGGTGGCTGGAAGCGGTCACACCGAGTCCCGCAGTGAAGAAAGCTGGCGTTAGTCTGGAGGCAGTCCCCTCTCCCTCTCCCTCTCCCTCTCGCTCTCTCTGTCCCGATCTTACCCACTCCCTCACTGGCCGGTCTGGGTTTCTCAACCCCCACCAACCCATCAAACTAAAATTAAGAAGGCCGTCAAGACTTTGGAGCGATTGACTGGATTGGTTCCAGGGGGCTGAGGGGTTATAGTCACGAGGAGAGGCTGGGGTTCTCCCTGGAGCAGAGAAGGCTAAGAGGAGATTTGATCGAGGAGTTTAAAATCCCGAATGGCATACGACTGCTCTTAATTTTTCTGTCTTATGTTGCCAGGACTGGAGAATTTTAGCGATGAGGAAAGATTGGATAGGCTGGGGTTGTTTTCTTTGGAACAGAGGAGGCTGAGGGGAGACCTTACTGAGGTGCATAAAATTATGAGGGGGATGGATAGAGTGGATAGGAAGGACCTGTTTCCCTTAGCAGAGGGGTCAACAACCAGGGGGCATAGATTTAAAGTAATTGGGGGGGAGGTTTAGAGGGGATTTGAGGGTAAATTTCTTCACCCAGAGGGTGGTGGGGGTCTGGAACTCACTGCCTGAAAGGGTGGTAGAGGCAGAAACCCTCACCACATTTAAAAAGTACTTGGATGTGCACCTGAAGTGCCGTAACCTGCAGGGCTACGGACCGAGAGCTGGAAAGTGGGATTAGGCTGGGTAGCTCTTTGTCGGCCGGCGCGGATATGATGGGCCGAATGGCCTCCTTCCCGCGCTGTAAACGTCTCTGATGGAGTAAATAAAGAGAAGCTTGTTCTCGTGGGCGGAAGGGTCAAGAACCAGAGGGCGTAGATTTAAGGCAGAAATACCAGAGGCGGCACGAGGAAAAACGTTTTTACGCAGCGAGTGGTTAGGATCTGGGAATGCGCGGCCTGAGAGGGTGGTGGAGGCAGTCTCAATCGTGGCCTTCGAAAGGGGAAAGGGACAAATACTTGAAGGACCAAAAGTTGCAGGGATTGGGGGAAAGAGCGGGGGGAGTGGGGCTGGCTGGGTTGCTTTTTGAAAGAGCGGGCGCAGATTCGATGGGCCGAATGGCCACCTCCTGTGCCGTACTCTTCGATGATTCTATGCCCCATGCACACAGCTCGGGTCGGACCCCTGCCTGCAGTAACTGTGTTCTGTTCTGGGCGCAGCACCTTGTGAAGGATAGTTCGGCCTCAGAGGTGGCCAGCCCAGATTTACCAGAATTATACCGGGCTAAAAGGGTTAAGTTATGAAAGACAGGTTGTATAAACTCGGCATTGTATTCCTTTGAATATTGACGGTTGAAGTTTGATCCAATCGAGGTCTTTCAAATATTAAAAGGATTCGACAGGGGAGATACGGAGAAAATATTTCCTCTGATGGGGAGTCCAGAACAAGGGGACATATTAAAATTAGAGCCCGGCCGTTCGGGGGTGATGTCAGGAAACACTTCTTCACACAAAGGGCGGTGGGAATCTGGAACTCTCTTCTCCCCCCTCCCCCCCCCCACAAAAAGGCTGTGAATTCTGGGCGAGTCACTTGGTGCTTTCAATACGGAGGTCAATCGATTTTTGTTAGGGAAGCGTATCGAGGGATATAGGGCAAATGGAACTGAGGTGTGGATCAGCCAGGATCTGATTGCGTGGCGGAGAAAGACTTGCATTTATATAGCGCCTTTCACGACCGCCGGACGGGTTTTACAGCCAATGAAGTACTTGTGGTCACTGTTGTAATGTGGGAAACGCAGCAGCCAACTGGCATGGAATCTATGGGATCTTTTACGTCCACCTGAGAGAGCAGACGGGATCACAGTTTAACCTCTCATCCGAAAGACGGCACCTCCGACAGTGCGGCGCTCCCTCAGCACTGCACTGGGAGTGTCAGCCTAGATCTTGGTGCCGCAGTCCCTGGAGTGGGACTCGAACCCACAACCTTCTGACTCAGAGGCGAGAGAGTGCTGCCCACTGAGCCACTGGCTGAGCAGGCTCGAGGGGCTGAATGGCCTTCTGTTCCCAATGTCCCCATCTCCCCGGCGCAGTAGCCTCTCCCTGTCCCCCAGTCCCAGAGACTCTGCCCAGATCCCGCCAGCTGGAGAGGGTTGCTGTTCTCGCAGTAACTCCTGCCCCCGCTCCGCCCCCAACCGTCCTCCTCTCCAGACACGTGCCGCCTTGCGCAGTGACGCCCCAGTGTCCCGCACTAATCCCGAGACCCACAGGTTCTCTCACAGCCGTTTCCCCCCCCCCCCCCCACACTTGGCCAACCTCACAGAGGGCGGGACCTCCCCACAGAAGCCGGACCCCCTCTCCAAGGCCGCTCCTCCACTCCCCCCCACCCCCCCCCCCATCCCGGTTCGGCCCCAGTCCCGGATTGTCGTCACAAGCTCACGTCCTGAATGTCCGTCGGTGTTCTGGAACGTTCCAGCTCTTCGGCCTTGCTGTGCTGGGGCCGAGTGTCGCGGTGGGCTTTCTGTATCCGGGCCTGAAGCGCGATCTCCACCTGCTCCTGACAGGCCCGCAGACACTCCTGGGCAAGGGGGGAACTCTGTGTTAGACTTTCTCACTCTCTGTGGCCCAGAGCTAATTCTCTACAAGTCCCGACTTAAGTATTTATGCGTTGATCAACATAAGCAAGAATGTGCAATTCTATAGCGCCTTTCACAACCTCAGGATGTCCCAAAGCGCTTTACAGCCAATGAAGTACTTTTGGAGTGTGGTCACTGTTGTAATGTGGGAAACGCGGCAGCCAATTTGCGCACAGCAAGCTCCCACACACAGCAATGTGATAATGACCCAGATAATCTGTTTTTAGCGATGTTGATTGAGGGATAAATATTGGCCCCAGGACACGGGAGAGAACTCCCCTGCTCTTCTTCGAAATCGTGCCGCGGGATCTTTTACGTCCACCTGAGAGGGCGGCACCTCCGACAGTGCGGCACTCCCTCAGCACTAAATAATTCACTAAATATATTCAAAAGGGAGTTAGATGAAGCCCTTACTACTCGGGGGATCAAGGGGTATGGCGTGAAAGCAGGAAGTGGGTACTGAAGTTTCATGTTCAGCCATGAACTCATTGAATGGCGGTGCAGGCTAGAAGGGCTGAATGGCCTGCTCCTGCACCTATTTTCTATGTTTCTATGTTTCTAGCACGGCACTGGGAGTCAGTTCAGATTGTGGGCCCAAGTCCCTGGAGTGGGAGGGGAGAGAGCAGGAGATCAAGGAGAGTGGGAGAAAACCTCATTTCTCCAAACCCTTTCCAGGAGCATGAGTGTTGTTGGAAAAACCTTCCCAGATGTGGGAGCAGTGTTTCACGCCTTGGGGTGTAAAGTGATTGAATTGAAACTGATTCCTGGGACGGGGGGATTGTCCTATGAGGAGAGATTGAGTAGACCAGGCCTATATTCTCTAGAGTTTAGAAGAATGAGAGGTGATCTTATTGAAACATATACAATTCTTACAGGGCTTGACAGGGTAGATGCAGGGAGGGTGTTTCCCCCGGGCTGGGGAGTCTAGAACCAGGGGTCACAGTCTCAGGATAAGGGGTCGGCCATTTAGGACTGAGATGAGGAGGAATTTCTTCACTCAGAGGGTGGTGAATCTTTGGAATTCTCTGCCCAAGAGGGCTGTGGAGGCTCGGTCCTTGAGTATATTCAAGGCTGAGATCGATAGATTTTTGAACTCCAGGGCAATCGAGGGATGTAGGGATCGGGCGGGAAAGTGGAGTTGATCTCATTGAATGGCGGAGCAGGCTCGAGGGGCCGAATGGCCGACTTCTGCTCCTATTCCTTATGTTCTACACACCAGCCACACAACCACGACAAAACAAATCACGGATAAATAAACTGTTCTTGCGTCTCTGGGTTCATGTAGAGTTGAAGTTGATGAGGAGGATGCAAGGGAAGATTTTTGGCATGAGGGATGCCAGCCCCATGGAGTGTGTTTATGAATGCAGGCGGTTAAGGCGACACATAAAGCAGAACTAAAGGGGTAAGATGAAAAGGAAGAGCGTGGGGAGATCGATCGCGTGGATTCCATCGGCAGTCGCGGAGGTTGGGGGGAGACGCGCTCCATGATTCGGGCATTGGGGGTTTCACGGAATCACTTACCGGATCGCAGCGGATGCAGAGCGCGAGGCGGTGGTTGAGCTCATGGTCAGTGAGAGCCAGCCCATGCAGACCCAGGTGTAGTCCTGTCACCGCTGCAGCCAGACTCGCTGCGCCAATCATTGACGGCGGGTACGACACAAACTCATAATCTGAAGAAAGATTACCGGGGTTAGTCGCGGGAGATTTCCGACACTTACCAAACCCCCGTCTCGTCCAGCCCAGCCGCGGAAATCATTCACATTTACAGGTGGGAGTGGGGGTTATATACAGGTGGGAGTGGGGGTTATATACAGGTGGGAGTGGGGGTTATTTACAGGTGGGAGTGGGGGTTATATACAGGTGGGAGTGGGGGTTATTTACAGGTGGGAGTGGGGGTTATTTACAGGTGTGAGTGGGGGTTATATACAAGTGAGAGTGGGGGTTATTTACAGGTGGGAATGGGGGTTATATACAAGTGAGAATGGGGGTTATTTACAGGTGAGAGCGGGGGTTATTTACAGGTGTGAGCGGGGGTTATTTACAGGTGAGAGTCCCAATTATTTACAGGTGAGAGCGGGGGTTATTTACAGGTGAGAGCGGGGGTTATTTACAGGTGAGAGCGAGGGTTATTTACAGGTGAGAGTGGGGGTTATTTACAGGTGAGAGTCCCAATTATTTACAGGTGAGAGCGGGGGTTATTTACAGGTGAGAGTCCCAATTATTTACAGGTGAGAGTGGGGGTTATTTACAGGTGAGAGTCCCAATTATTTACAGGTGAGAGTGGGGGTTATTTACAGGTGAGAGTCCCAATTATTTACAGGTGAGAGCAGCGGTTATTTACAGGTGAGAGTCCCAATTATTTACAGGTGAGAGTGGGGGTTGTTTACAGGTGAGAGTCCCAATTATTTACAGGTGAGAGTGGGGGTTATTTACAGGTGAGAGTCCCAATTATTTACAGGTGAGAGTGGGGGTTATTTACAGGTGAGAGTCCCAATTATTTACAGGTGAGAGCAGCGGTTATTTGCAGGTGAGAGAGGGGCTTATTTACAGGTGAGAGAGGGGCTTATTTACAGGTGAGATTGCGGGTTATTTACAGGTGAGAGCGGGGGTTATTTACAGGTGTGAATGGGGTTTATTTACAGGTGTGAGCAGTGGTTATTTACAGGTGAGAGCAGGCGTTATTTACAGGTGAGAGCGGGGGTTATATACAGGTGTGAGCGGGGGTTATATACAGGTGTGAGTGGGGGTTATTTACAGGTGAGAGCGGGGGTTATATACAGGTGTGAGCGGGGGTTATTTACAGGTGTGAGTGGGGGTTATATAACGGTGTGAGTGGGGGTTATTTACAGGTGTGAGTGGGGGTTATATAGAGGAAGAATGTGGGCGTTATATAGAGGTGAGAGTGGGGGTAATATCGAGGTGAGAGTGGGGGTTATATCGAGGTGAGAGCGGGGGTTATATCGAGGTGAGAGCGGGGTTATTTACAGGTGAGAGCGGGGGTTATTTACAGATGAGAGCGGGGTTTATTTACAGATGAGAGTGAGGGTTATTTACAGGTGAGTGTCCCAATTATTTACAGGTGAGAGCTCCAATTATTTACAGGTGAGAGCGGAGGTTATTTACAGGTGAGAGCGGAGGTTATTTACAGGTGAGAGCGGGGTTTATTTACAGGTGAGAGTGGGGTTTATTTACAGGTGAGAGCGGGGGTTATTTACACGTGAAAGCGGGGGTTATTTACAGGTGAGTGGGGTTATTTATAGGTGAGAGCGGGGGTTATTTACAGGTGAGAGTGGGAGTTATTTACAGGTGAGTGTGGGGATATTTACAGGTGAGAGTGGGAGTTATTTACAGGTGAGTGCCCAAATAATTTACAGATGAGCGGGGATTATTTACAGGTGAGAGTCCCAATTATTGACAGGTGGGAGAGTGGTTTTTTTTACAGGTGAGAGTGGGGGTTATTTACAGTGGAGAGTGGGGGTTATTTACAGGTGAGAGCCCCAATTAATTACAGGTGAGAGCGGGAGTTATTTACAGGTGAGATTGCAGGTTATTTACAGGTGAGAGCGGGGGTTATTTTCAGGTGAGAGCGGGGGTTATTTTCAGGTGAGAGCGGGGGTTATTTTCAGGTGAGAGTGGGGGTTATTTTCAGGTGAGAGTGGGGGTTATTTTCAGGTGAGTGCGGGGGTTATTTACAGGTGAGAGAGGGAGTTATTTACAGGTGAGAGCGGGGGTTATTTACAGGTGAGAGCGGGAGTTATTTACAGGTGAGAGCGGGGGTTATTTACAGGTGAGAGCGGGAGTTATTTACAGGTGAGAACGGGGGTTATTTACAGGTGAGGGCAGAGATTATTTACAGGTGAGAGCGGGAGTTATTTACAGGTGAGAGCGGGGGTTATTTACAGGTGAGGGCAGCGATTATTTACAGGTGAGAGTCCCAATTATTTACAGGTGAGAGCGGGGGTTATTTACAGGTGAGAGCGGGGGTTATTTACAGGTGAGAGCGGGAGTTATTTACAGGTGAGATTGCGGGTTATTTACAGGTGAGAGCGGGGGTTATTTACAGGTGAGAGCGGGAGTTATTTACAGGTGAGAGCGGGAGTTATTTACAGGTGAGAGCGCGGGTTATTTACAGGTGAGGGCAGGGATTATTTACAGGTGAGACTGCGGGTTATTTACAGGTGAGAGCGGGGGTTATTTACAGGTGAGTGCGGGGGTTATTTACAGGTGAGATTGCGGGTTATTTACAGGTGAGATTGGGGGTTATTTACAGGTGAGAGCGGGAGTTACTTACAGGTGAGAGTGGGAGTTATTTACAGGTGAGAGCGCGGTTTATTTACAGGTGAGGGCGGGGATTATTTACAGGTGAGAGTCCCTATTATTTACAGGTGAGAGCGGGGGTTATTTACAGGTGAGAGCGGGGGTTATTTACAGGTGAGAGCGGGAGTTATTTACAGGTGAGAGCGGGAGTTATTTACAGGTGAGAGTGGGAGTTATTTACAGGTGAGAGCGTGGATTATTTACAGGTGAGATTGTGAGTTATTTACAGGTGAGGGCGGGAGTTATTTACAGGTGAGGGCGGCGATTATTTACAGGTGAGTGTGGGGGTTATGTACAGTTGAGAGCGGGAGTTATTTACAGGTGAGAGCGGGAGTTATTTACAGGTGCGAGCGGGAGTTATTTACAGGTGCGAGCGGGAGTTATTTACAGGTGAGAGCGGAGGTTATTTACAGGTGGGAGCGGGGGTTGTTTACAGGTGAGAGCGGGAGTTATTTACAGGTGAGAGCGGGAGTTATTTACAGGTGAGAGCGGAGGTTATTTACAGGTGGGAGCGGGGGTTATTGACAGGTTAGAGCGGGGGTTATTTACAGGTGAGAGCGGGAGATATTTACAGGTGAGAGCGGGGGTTATTTACAGGTGAGAGCGGGGTTTATTTACAGGTGAGAGCGGGGTTTATTTACAGGTGAGAGCGAGGGTTATTTACAGGTGAGAGCTGGAGTTATTTACAGGTGAGAGCCCCAATTATTTACAGGTGAGAGCGGGGGTTATTTACAGGTGAGAGCAGGGTTTATTTACAGGTGAGAGCGGGGGTTATTAACAGGTGAGAGCGGGGTTTATTTACAGGTGAGAGCGGGGGTTATTTACAGGTGAGAGCGGAGGTTATTTACAGGTGAGAGCGGAGGTTATTTACAGGTGGGAGCGGGGTTTGTTTACAGGTGAGAGCGGGAGTTATTTACAGGTGAGAGCGGGGGTTATATACAGGTGCGAGCGGGAGTTATTTACAGGTGAGAGCGGAGGTTATTTACAGGTGGGAGTGGGGGTTGTTTACAGGTGAGAGCGGGGGTTATTTACAGGTGAGAGCTGGAGTTATTTACAGGTGAGAGCCCCAATTATTTACAGGTGAGAGCGGTGTTTATTTACAGGTGAGAGCGGGGGTTATTAACAGGTGAGAGTGGGGTTTATTTACAGGTGAGAGTGGAGGTTATTTACAGGTGAGAGTGGAGGTTATTTACAGGTGAGAGTGGGGGTTATTTACAGGTGAGAGCGGGGGTTATTTACAGGTGAGAGTCCAAATTATTTACAGGTGAGAGCGGGGGTTACATACAGGTGAGAATGGGGGTTATATACAGGTGTGAGCGGGGGTTATTTACAGGTGAGAGCGGGGCTTATATAAAGGTGAGAGTGGAGGTTATTTACAGGTGAGAATGGGGGTTATTTACAGGTGAGAGCGGGAGTTATTTACAGGTGAGAGTCCCAATTATTTACAGGTGAGAGCGGGGGTTACATACAGGAGAGAGCGAGGGTTATTTACAGGTGAGAGTGGGGGTTATTTACAGGTGAGAGTCCCAATTATTTACAGGTGAGAGCGGGGGTTATTTACAGGTGAGAGTCCCAATTATTTACAGGTGAGAGCAGCGGTTATTTACAGGTGAGAGAGGGGCTTATTTACAGGTGAGAGAGGGGCTTATTTACAGGTGAGATTGCGGGTTATTTACAGGTGAGAGCGAGGGTTATTTTCAGGTGAGAGCGGGGGTTATTTACAGGTCTGAGTGGGGTTTATTTACAGGTGTGAGCAGGGGTTATTTACAGGTGAGAGCAGGCGTTATTTACAGGTGAGAGCGGGGGTTATATACAGGTGTGAGCGGGGGTTATTTACAGGTGTGAGTGGGGGTTATATAAAGGTGTGAGTGGGGGTTATTTACAGGTGTGAGTGGGGGTTATATAGAGGAAGAATGTAGGCGTTATATAGAGGTGAGAGTGGGGGTAATATCGAGGTGAGAGTGGGGGTTATATCGAGGTGAGAGCGGGGTTATTTACAGGTGAGAGCGGGGGTTATTTACAGGTAAGGGCGGGGGTTATATACAAGTGAGTGAGGGTTATATACAGGTGAGAGCGGGGGTTATTTACAGATGAGAGCGGGGTTTATTTACAGATGAGAGCGGGGTTTATTTACAGATGAGAGCGGGGGTTATTTACAGATGAGAGCGGGGTTTATTTACAGATGAGAGTGAGGGTTATTTACAGGTGAGTGTCCCAATTATTTACAGGTGAGAGCCCCAATTATTTACAGGTGAGAGCCCCAATTATTTACAGGTGAGAGTGGGGGTTATTTACAGGTGAGAGTGGGGGTTATTTACAGATGAGAGTGGGGGTTATTTACAGGTGAGAGTCCCAATTATTTACAGGTAAGAGCGGAGGTTATTTACAGGTGAGAGCGGGGGTTATTTACAGGTGAGAGCGGGGTTTATTTACAGGTGAGAGCGGGGGTTATTTACAGGTGAGTTCCCAAATAATTTACAGGTGAGCGGGGATTATTTACAGGTGAGAGTCCCAATTATTGACAGGTGGGAGAGGGGTTTTTTTTACAGGTGAGAGTGGGAGTTATTTAAGGTGAGAGTGGGGGTTATTTACAGTGGAGAGTGGGGGTTATTTACAGGTGAGAGCCCCAATTAATTACAGGTGAGAGCGGGAGTTATTTACAGGTGAGATTGCAGGTTATTTTCAGGTGAGAGCGGGGGTTATTTTCAGGTGAGAGCGGGGGTTATTTTCAGGTGAGAGTGGGGGTTATTTTCAGGTGAGAGTGGGGGTTATTTTCAGGTGAGTGCGGGGGTTATTTACAGGTGAGAGAGGGAGTTATTTACAGGTGAGATTGCGGGTTATTTACAGGTGAGAGCGGGGGTTATTTACAGGTGAGAGCGGGAGTTATTTACAGGTGAGAACGGGGGTTATTTACAGGTGAGGGCAGAGATTATTTACAGGTGAGAGTCCCAATTATTTACAGGTGAGAGCGGGGGTTATTTACAGGTGAGAGCGGGGGTTATTTACAGGTGAGATTGCGGGTTATTTACAGATGAGAGTGGGGGTTATTTACAGGTGAGAGCGGGGGTTATTTACAGGTGAGAGCGGGGGTTATTTACAGGTGAGAGCGGGGGTTATTTACAGGTGAGATTGCGGGTTATTTACAGGTGAGAGCGCGGGTAATTTACAGGTGAGGGCGGGGATTATTTACAGGTGAGACTGCGGGTTATTTACAGGTGAGAGCGGGGGTTATTTACAGGTGAGTGCGGGGGTTATTTACAGGTGAGATTGCGGGTTATTTACAGGTGAGATTGGGGGTTATTTACAGGTGAGAGCGGGAGTTACTTACAGGTGAGAGTGGGAGTTATTTACAGGTGAGAGCGCGGGTTATTTACAGGTGAGGGCGGGGATTATTTACAGGTGAGAGTCCCTATTATTTACAGGTGAGAGCGGGGGTTATTTACAGGTGAGAGCGGGGGTTATTTACAGGTGAGAGCGGGAGTTATTTACAGGTGAGAGCGGGAGTTATTTACAGGTGAGAGTGGGAGTTATTTACAGGTGAGAGCGGGGATTATTTACAGGTGAGATTGTGAGTTATTTACAGGTGAGGGCGGGAGTTATTTACAGGTGAGGGCGGCGATTATTTACAGGTGAGTGTGGGGGTTATGTACAGTTGAGAGCGGGAGTTATTTACAGGTGAGAGTCCCAATTAGTTACAGGTGAGATTGCGGCTTATTTACAGGTGGGAGCGGGGGTTGTTTACAGGTGAGAGCGGGAGTTATTTACAGGTGCGAGCGGGAGTTATTTACAGGTGAGAGCGGAGGTTATTTACAGGTGCGAGCGGGAGTTATTTACAGGTGAGAGCGGAGGTTATTTACAGGTGCGAGCGGGAGTTATTTACAGGTGAGAGCGGGAGTTATTTACAGGTGAGAGCGGAGGTTATTTACAGGTGGGAGCGGGGGTTATTGACAGGTTAGAGCGGGGGTTATTTACAGGTGAGAGCGGGAGATATTTACAGGTGAGAGCGGGGGTTATTTACAGGTCAGAGCGGGGTTTATTTACAGGTGAGAGCGGGGTTTATTTACAGGTGAGAGCGGGGTTTATTTACAGGTGAGAGCGAGGGTTATTTACAGGTGAGAGCTGGAGTTATTTACAGGTGAGAGCCCCAATTATTTACAGGTGAGAGCGGGGGTTATTTACAGGTGAGAGTGGGGTTTATTTACAGGTGATGGCGGGGGTTATTTACACGTGAAAGCGGGGGTTATTTACAGGTGAGTGGGGTTATTTATAGGTGAGAGCGGGGGTTATTTACAGGTGAGAGTGGGAGTTATTTACAGGTGAGTGTGGGAATATTTACAGGTGAGAGTGGGAGTTATTTACAGGTGAGTGCCCAAATAATTTACAGGTGAGCGGGGATTATTTACAGGTGAGAGTCCCAATTATTGACAGGTGGGAGAGGGTTTTTTTTTTTACAGGTGAGAGTGGGAGTTATTTAAGGTGAGAGTGGGGGTTATTTACAGTGGAGAGTGGGGGTTATTTACAGGTGAGAGCCCCAATTAATTACAGGTGAGAGCGGGAGTTATTTACAGGTGAGATTGCAGGTTATTTACAGGTGAGAGCGGGGGTAATTTTCAGGCAAGAGCGGGGGTTATTTTCAGGTGAGAGTGGGGGTTATTTTCAGGTGAGAGTGGGGGTTATTTTCAGGTGAGTGCGGGGGTTATTTACAGGTGAGAGAGGGAGTTATTTACAGGTGAGAGCGGGGGTTATTTACAGGTGAGAGCGGGAGTTATTTACAGGTGAGAGCGGGGGTTATTTACAGGTGAGAGCGGGAGTTATTTACAGGTGAGAACGGGGGTTATTTACAGGTGAGGGCAGAGATTATTTACAGGTGAGAGCGGGAGTTATTTACAGGTGAGAGCGGGGGTTATTTACAGGTGAGGGCAGCGATTATTTACAGGTGAGAGTCCCAATTATTTACAGGTGAGAGCGGGGGTTATTTACAGGTGAGAGCGGGGGTTATTTACAGGTGAGAGCGGGGGTTATTTACAGGTGAGAGCGGGAGTTATTTACAGGTGAGAGCGGGAGTTATTAACAGGTGAGAGCGCGGGTTATTTACAGGTGAGGGCAGGGATTATTTACAGGTGAGACTGCGGGTTATTTACAGGTGAGAGCGGGGGTTATTTACAGGTGAGTGCGGGGGTTATTTACAGGTGAGATTGCGGGTTATTTACAGGTGAGATTGGGGGTTATTTACAGGTGAGAGCGGGAGTTACTTACAGGTGAGAGTGGGAGTTATTTACAGGTGAGAGCGCGGGTTATTTACAGGTGAGGGCGGGGATTATTTACAGGTGAGAGTCCCTATTATTTACAGGTGAGAGCGGGGGTTATTTACAGGTGAGAGCGGGAGTTATTTACAGGTGAGAGCGGGAGTTATTTACAGGTGAGAGTGGGAGTTATTTACAGGTGAGAGCGGGGATTATTTACAGGTGAGATTGTGAGTTATTTACAGGTGAGGGCGGGAGTTATTTACAGGTGAGGGCGGCGATTATTTACAGGTGAGTGTGGGGGTTATGTACAGTTGAGAGCGGGAGTTATTTACAGGTGAGAGTCCCAATTATTTACAGGTGAGATTGCGGCTTATTTACAGGTGGGAGCGGGGGTTGTTTACAGGTGAGAGCGGGAGTTATTTACAGGTGCGAGCGGGAGTTATTTACAGGTGAGAGCGGAGGTTATTTACAGGTGGGAGCGGGGGTTGTTTACAGGTGAGAGCGGGAGTTATTTACAGGTGAGAGCGGGAGTTATTTACAGGTGAGAGCGGAGGTTATTTACAGGTGGGAGCGGGGTTTATTGACAGGTTAGAGCGGGGGTTATTTACAGGTGAGAGCGGGAGATATTTACAGGTGAGAGCGGGGGTTATTTACAGGTGAGAGCGGGGTTTATTTACAGGTGAGAGCGAGGGTTATTTACAGGTGAGAGCTGGAGTTATTTACAGGTGAGAGCCCCAATTATTTACAGGTGAGAGCGGGGGTTATTTACAGGTGAGAGCGGGGTTTATTTACAGGTGAGAGCGGGGGTTATTAACAGGTGAGAGCGGGGTTTATTTACAGGTGAGAGCGGGGTTTATTTACAGGTGAGAGCGGAGGTTATTTACAGGTGAGAGCGGAGGTTATTTACAGGTGGGAGCGGGGTTTGTTTACAGGTGTGAGCGGGAGTTATTTACAGGTGAGAGCGGGGGTTATATACAGGTGCGAGCGGGAGTTATTTACAGGTGAGAGTGGAGGTTATTTATAGGTGGGAGTGGGGGTTGTTTACAGGTGAGAGCGGGGGTTATTTACAGGTGAGAGCTGGAGTTATTTACAGGTGAGAGCCCCAATTATTTACAGGTGAGAGCGGTGTTTATTTACAGGTGAGAGCGGGGGTTATTAACAGGTGAGAGTGGGGTTTATTTACAGGTGAGAGTGGAGGTTATTTACAGGTGAGAGTGGAGGTTATTTACAGGTGAGAGTGGAGGTTATTTACAGGTGAGAGTGGAGGTTATTTACAGGTGAGAGTGGGGGTTATTTACAGGTGAGAGCGGGGGTTATTTACAGGTGAGAGCGGGGGTTATTTACAGGTGAGAGTCCAAATTATTTACAGGTGAGAGCGGGGGTTACATACAGGTGAGAATGGGGGTTATATACAGGTGTGAGCGGGGGTTATTTACAGGTGAGAGCGGGGCTTATATAGAGGTGAGAGTGGAGGTTATTTACAGGTGAGAATGGGGGTTATTTACAGGTGAGAGCGGGAGTTATTTACAGGTGAGAGTCCCAATTATTTACAGGTGAGAGCGGGGGTTACATACAGGTGACAGCGAGGGTTATTTACAGGTGAGAGCGGGGGTTATTTACAGGTGAGAGTCCCAATTATTTACAGGTGCGAGCGGGGGTTACATACAGGTGAGAGCGAGGGTTATTTACAGGTGAGAGTGGGGGTTATTTACAGGTGAGAGTCCCAATTATTTACAGGTGAGAGCGGGGGTTATTTACAGGTGAGAGTCCCAATTATTTACAGGTGAGAGCAGCGGTTATTTACAGGTGAGAGAGGGGCATATTTACAGGTGAGAGAGGGGCTTATTTACAGGTGAGATTGCGGGTTATTTACAGGTGAGAGCGAGGGTTATTTACAGGTGAGAGCGGGGGTTATATACAGGTGTGAGCGGGGGTTATTTACAGGTGTGAGTGGGGGTTATATAAAGGTGTGAGTGGGGGTTATTTACAGGTGTGAGTGGGGGTTATTTACAGGTGTGAGTGGGGGTTATATAGAGGAAGAATGTAGGCGTTATATAGAGGTGAGAGTGGGGGTAATATCGAGGTGAGAGTGGGGGTTATATCGAGGTGAGAGCGGGGGTTATATCGAGGTGAGAGCGGGGTTATTTACAGGTGAGAGCGGGGGTTATTTACAGGTAAGGGCGGGGGTTATATACAAGTGAGTGAGGGTTATATACAGGTGAGAGCGGGGGTTATTTACAGATGAGAGCGAGGTTTATTTACAGATGAGAGCGGGGTTTATTTACAGATGAGAGCGGGGGTTATTTACAGATGAGAGCGGGGTTTATTTACAGATGAGAGTGAGGGTTATTTACAGGTGAGTGTCCCAATTATTTACAGGTGAGAGCCCCAATTATTTACAGGTGAGAGCCCCAATTATTTACAGGTGAGAGTGGGGGTTATTTACAGGTGAGAGTGGGGGTTATTTACAGATGAGAGTGGGGGTTATTTACAGATGAGAGTGAGGGTTATTTACAGGTGAGAGTCCCAATTATTTACAGGTAAGAGCGGAGGTTATTTACAGGTGAGAGCGGGGGTTATTTACAGGTGAGAGCGGGGTTTATTTACAGGTGAGAGCGGGGGTTATTTACAGGTGAGTTCCCAAATAATTTACAGGTGAACGGGGATTATTTACAGGTGAGAGTCCCAATTATTGACAGGTGGGAGAGGGGTTTTTTTTACAGGTGAGAGTGGGAGTTATTTAAGGTGAGAGTGGGGGTTATTTACAGTGGAGAGTGGGGGTTATTTACAGGTGAGAGCCCCAATTAATTACAGGTGAGAGCGGGAGTTATTTACAGGTGAGATTGCAGGTTATTTTCAGGTGAGAGCGGGGGTTATTTTCAGGTGAGAGCGGGGGTTATTTTCAGGTGAGAGTGGGGGTTATTTTCAGGTGAGAGTGGGGGTTATTTTCAGGTGAGTGCGGGGGTTATTTACAGGTGAGAGAGGGAGTTATTTACAGGTGAGATTGCGGGTTATTTACAGGTGAGAGCGGGGGTTATTTACAGGTGAGAGCGGGGGTTATTTACAGGTGAGAGCGGGAGTTATTTACAGGTGAGAACGGGGGTTATTTACAGGTGAGGGCAGAGATTATTTACAGGTGAGAGTCCCAATTATTTACAGGTGAGAGCGGGGGTTATTTACAGGTGAGAGCGGGGGTTATTTACAGGTGAGATTGCGGGTTATTTACAGATGAGAGCGGGGGTTATTTACAGGTGAGAGCGGGGGTTATTTACAGGTGAGAGCGGGGGTTATTTACAGGTGAGAGCGGGGGTTATTTACAGGTGAGATTGCGGGTTATTTACAGGTGAGAGCGCGGGTAATTTACAGGTGAGGGCGGGGATTATTTACAGGTGAGAGTCCCTATTATTTACAGGTGAGAGCGGGAGTTATTTGCAGGTGAGAGCGGGAGTTATTTACAGGTGAGAGCGGGAGTTATTTACAGGTGAGAGCGCGGGTTATTTACAGGTGAGGGCAGGGATTATTTACAGGTGAGACTGCGGGTTATTTACAGGTGAGAGCGGGGGTTATTTACAGGTGAGTGCGGGGGTTATTTACAGGTGAGATTGCGGGTTATTTACAGGTGAGAGTGGGGGTTATTTACAGGTGAGAGCGGGAGTTACTTACAGGTGAGAGTGGGAGTTATTTACAGGTGAGAGCGCGGGTTATTTACAGGTGAGGGCGGGGATTATTTACAGGTGAGAGTCCCTATTATTTACAGGTGAGAGCGGGGGTTATTTACAGGTGAGAGCGGGGGTTATTTACAGGTGAGAGCGGGGGTTATTTACAGGTGAGAGCGGGAGTTATTTACAGGTGAGAGCGGGAGTTATTTACAGGTGAGAGTGGGAGTTATTTACAGGTGAGAGCGGGGATTATTTACAGGTGAGATTGTGAGTTATTTACAGGTGAGGGCGGGAGTTATTTACAGGTGAGGGCGGCGATTATTTACAGGTGAGTGTGGGGGTTATGTACAGTTGAGAGCGGGAGTTATTTACAGGTGAGAGTCCCAATTATTTACAGGTGAGATTGCGGCTTATTTACAGGTGGGAGCGGGGGTTGTTTACAGGTGAGAGCGGGAGTTATTTACAGGTGCGAGCGGGAGTTATTTACAGGTGAGAGCGGAGGTTATTTACAGGTGGGAGCGGGGGTTGTTTACAGGTGAGAGCGGGAGTTATTTACAGGTGAGAGCGGGAGTTATTTACAGGTGAGAGCGGAGGTTATTTACAGGTGGGAGCGGGGGTTATTGACAGGTTAGAGCGGGGGTTATTTACAGGTGAGAGTGGGAGATATTTACAGGTGAGAGCGGGGGTTATTTACAGGTCAGAGCGGGGTTTATTTACAGGTGAGAGCGGGGTTTATTTACAGGTGAGAGCGGGGTTTATTTACAGGTGAGAGCGAGGGTTATTTACAGGTGAGAGCTGGAGTTATTTACAGGTGAGAGCCCCAATTATTTACAGGTGAGAGCGGGGGTTATTTACAGGTGAGAGCGGGGTTTATTTACAGGTGAGAGCGGGGGTTATTAACAGGTGAGAGCGGGGTTTATTTACAGGTGAGAGCGGGGGTTATTTACAGGTGAGAGCGGAGGTTATTTACAGGTGAGAGCGGAGGTTATTTACAGGTGGGAGCGGGGTTTGTTTACAGGTGAGAGCGGGAGTTATTTACAGGTGAGAGCGGGGGTTATATACAGGTGCGAGCGGGAGTTATTTACAGGTGAGAGTGGAGGTTATTTATAGGTGGGAGTGGGGGTTGTTTACAGGTGAGAGCGGGGGTTATTTACAGGTGAGAGCTGGAGTTATTTACAGGTGAGAGCCCCAATTATTTACAGGTGAGAGCGGTGTTTATTTACAGGTGAGAGCGGGGGTTATTAACAGGTGAGAGCGGGGGTTATTTACAGGTGAGAGTGGAGGTTATTTACAGGTGAGAGTGGAGGTTATTTACAGGTGAGAGTGGAGGTTATTTACAGGTGAGAGTGGGGGTTATTTACAGGTGAGAGCGGGGGTTATTTACAGGTGAGAGTCCAAATTATTTACAGGTGAGAGCGGGGGTTACATACAGGTGAGAATGGGGGTTATATACAGGTGTGAGCGGGGGTTATTTACAGGTGAGAGCGGGGCTTATATAGAGGTGAGAGTGGAGGTTATTTACAGGTGAGAATGGGGGTTATTTACAGGTGAGAGCGGGAGTTATTTACAGGTGAGAGTCCCAATTATTTACAGGTGAGAGCGGGGGTTACATACAGGTGACAGCGAGGGTTATTTACAGGTGAGAGCGGGGGTTATTTACAGGTGAGAGTCCCAATTATTTACAGGTGAGAGCGGGGGTTACATACAGGTGAGAGCGAGGGTTATTTACAGGTGAGAGTGGGGGTTATTTACAGGTGAGAGTCCCAATTATTTACAGGTGAGAGCGGGGGTTATTTACAGGTGAGAGTCCCAATTATTTACAGGTGAGAGCAGCGGTTATTTACAGGTGAGAGAGGGGCATATTTACAGGTGAGAGAGGGGCTTATTTACAGGTGAGATTGCGGGTTATTTACAGGTGAGAGCGAGGGTTATTTTCAGGTGAGAGCGGGGGTTATTTACAGGTCTGAGTGGGGTTTATTTACAGGTGTGAGCAGGGGTTATTTACAGGTGAGAGCAGGCGTTATTTACAGGTGAGAGCGGGGGTTATATACAGGTGTGAGCGGGGGTTATTTACAGGTGTGAGTGGGGGTTATATAAAGGTGTGAGTGGGGGTTATTTACAGGTGTGAGTGGGGGTTATATAGAGGAAGAATGTAGGCGTTATATAGAGGTGAGAGTGGGGGTAATATCGAGGTGAGAGTGGGGGTTATATCGAGGTGAGAGTGGGGGTTATATCGAGGTGAGAGCGGGGGTTATATCGAGGTGAGAGCGGGGTTATTTACAGGTGAGAGCGGGGGTTATTTACAGGTAAGGGCGGGGGTTATATACAAGTGAGTGAGGGTTATATACAGGTGAGAGCGGGGGTTATTTACAGATGAGAGCGGGGGTTATTTACAGATGAGAGCGGGGTTTATTTACAGATGAGAGCGGGGTTTATTTACAGATGAGAGCGGGGGTTATTTACAGATGAGAGCGGGGTTTATTTACAGATGAGAGTGAGGGTTATTTACAGGTGAGTGTCCCAATTATTTACAGGTGAGAGCCCCAATTATTTACAGGTGAGAGCCCCAATTATTTACAGGTGAGAGTGGGGGTTATTTACAGGTGAGAGTGGGGGTTATTTACAGATGAGAGTGGGGGTTATTTACAGATGAGAGTGAGGGTTATTTACAGGTGAGAGTCCCAATTATTTACAGGTAAGAGCGGAGGTTATTTACAGGTGAGAGCGGGGGTTATTTACAGGTGAGAGCGGGGTTTATTTACAGGTGAGAGCGGGGGTTATTTACAGGTGAGTTCCCAAATAATTTACAGGTGAGCGGGGATTATTTACAGGTGAGAGTCCCAATTATTGACAGGTGGGAGAGGGGTTTTTTTTACAGGTGAGAGTGGGAGTTATTTAAGGTGAGAGTGGGGGTTATTTACAGTGGAGAGTGGGGGTTATTTACAGGTGAGAGCCCCAATTAATTACAGGTGAGAGCGGGAGTTATTTACAGGTGAGATTGCAGGTTATTTTCAGGTGAGAGCGGGGGTTATTTTCAGGTGAGAGCGGGGGTTATTTTCAGGTGAGAGTGGGGGTTATTTTCAGGTGAGAGTGGGGGTTATTTTCAGGTGAGTGCGGGGGTTATTTACAGGTGAGAGCGGGGTTTATTAACAGGTGAGAGCGGGGGTTATTTACAGGTGAGAGCGGGGGTTATATACAGGTGCGAGCGGGAGTTATTTACAGGTGAGAGTGGAGGTTATTTATAGGTGGGAGTGGGGGTTGTTTACAGGTGAGAGCGGGGGTTATTTACAGGTGAGAGCTGGAGTTATTTACAGGTGAGAGCCCCAATTATTTACAGGTGAGAGCGGTGTTTATTTACAGGTGAGAGCGGGGGTTATTAACAGGTGAGAGCGGGGGTTATTTACAGGTGAGAGTGGAGGTTATTTACAGGTGAGAGTGGAGGTTATTTACAGGTGAGAGTGGAGGTTATTTACAGGTGAGAGTGGAGGTTATTTACAGGTGAGAGTGGGGGTTATTTACAGGTGAGAGCGGGGGTTATTTACAGGTGAGAGTCCAAATTATTTACAGGTGAGAGCGGGGGTTACATACAGGTGAGAATGGGGGTTATATACAGGTGTGAGCGGGGGTTATTTACAGGTGAGAGCGGGGCTTATATAGAGGTGAGAGTGGAGGTTATTTACAGGTGAGAATGGGGGTTATTTACAGGTGAGAGCGGGAGTTATTTACAGGTGAGAGTCCCAATTATTTACAGGTGAGAGCGGGGGTTACATACAGGTGACAGCGAGGGTTATTTACAGGTGAGAGCGGGGGTTATTTACAGGTGAGAGTCCCAATTATTTACAGGTGAGAGCGGGGGTTACATACAGGTGAGAGCGAGGGTTATTTACAGGTGAGAGTGGGGGTTATTTACAGGTGAGAGTCCCAATTATTTACAGGTGAGAGCGGGGGTTATTTACAGGTGAGAGTCCCAATTATTTACAGGTGAGAGCAGCGGTTATTTACAGGTGAGAGAGGGGCATATTTACAGGTGAGAGAGGGGCTTATTTATAGGTGAGATTGCGGGTTATTTACAGGTGAGAGCGAGGGTTATTTTCAGGTGAGAGCGGGGGTTATTTACAGGTCTGAGTGGGGTTTATTTACAGGTGTGAGCAGGGGTTATTTACAGGTGAGAGCAGGCGTTATTTACAGGTGAGAGCGGGGGTTATATACAGGTGTGAGCGGGGGTTATTTACAGGTGTGAGTGGGGGTTATATAAAGGTGTGAGTGGGGGTTATTTACAGGTGTGAGTGGGGGTTATATAGAGGAAGAATGTAGGCGTTATATAGAGGTGAGAGTGGGGGTAATATCGAGGTGAGAGTGGGGGTTATATCGAGGTGAGAGCGGGGGTTATATCGAGGTGAGAGCGGGGTTATTTACAGGTGAGAGCGGGGGTTATTTACAGGTAAGGGCGGGGGTTATATACAAGTGAGTGAGGGTTATATACAGGTGAGAGCGGGGGTTATTTACAGATGAGAGCGGGGTTTATTTACAGATGAGAGCGGGGTTTATTTACAGATGAGAGCGGGGGTTATTTACAGATGAGAGCGGGGTTTATTTACAGATGAGAGTGAGGGTTATTTAGGTGAGTGTCCCAATTATTTACAGGTGAGAGCCCCAATTATTTACAGGTGAGAGCCCCAATTATTTACAGGTGAGAGTGGGGGTTATTTACAGGTGAGAGTGGGGGTTATTTACAGATGAGAGTGGGGGTTATTTACAGATGAGAGTGAGGGTTATTTACAGGTGAGAGTCCCAATTATTTACAGGTAAGAGCGGAGGTTATTTACAGGTGAGAGCGGGGGTTATTTACAGGTGAGAGCGGGAGTTATTTACAGGTGAGAGCGGGGGTTATTTACAGGTGAGAGCGGGAGTTATTTACAGGTGAGAACGGGGGTTATTTACAGGTGAGGGCAGAGATTATTTACAGGTGAGAGCGGGAGTTATTTACAGGTGAGAGCGGGGGTTATTTACAGGTGAGGGCAGCGATTATTTACAGGTGAGAGTCCCAATTATTTACAGGTGAGAGCGGGGGTTATTTACAGGTGAGAGCGGGGGTTATTTACAGGTGAGAGCGGGGGTTATTTACAGGTGAGAGCGGGAGTTATTTACAGGTGAGAGCGGGAGTTATTAACAGGTGAGAGCGCGGGTTATTTACAGGTGAGGGCAGGGATTATTTACAGGTGAGACTGCGGGTTATTTACAGGTGAGAGCGGGGGTTATTTACAGGTGAGTGCGGGGGTTATTTACAGGTGAGATTGCGGGTTATTTACAGGTGAGATTGGGGGTTATTTACAGGTGAGAGCGGGAGTTACTTACAGGTGAGAGTGGGAGTTATTTACAGGTGAGAGCGCGGGTTATTTACAGGTGAGGGCGGGGATTATTTACAGGTGAGAGTCCCTATTATTTACAGGTGAGAGCGGGGGTTATTTACAGGTGAGAGCGGGAGTTATTTACAGGTGAGAGCGGGAGTTATTTACAGGTGAGAGTGGGAGTTATTTACAGGTGAGAGCGGGGATTATTTACAGGTGAGATTGTGAGTTATTTACAGGTGAGGGCGGGAGTTATTTACAGGTGAGGGCGGCGATTATTTACAGGTGAGTGTGGGGGTTATGTACAGTTGAGAGCGGGAGTTATTTACAGGTGAGAGTCCCAATTATTTACAGGTGAGATTGCGGCTTATTTACAGGTGGGAGCGGGGGTTGTTTACAGGTGAGAGCGGGAGTTATTTACAGGTGCGAGCGGGAGTTATTTACAGGTGAGAGCGGAGGTTATTTACAGGTGGGAGCGGGGGTTGTTTACAGGTGAGAGCGGGAGTTATTTACAGGTGAGAGCGGGAGTTATTTACAGGTGAGAGCGGAGGTTATTTACAGGTGGGAGCGGGGTTTATTGACAGGTTAGAGCGGGGGTTATTTACAGGTGAGAGCGGGAGATATTTACAGGTGAGAGCGGGGGTTATTTACAGGTGAGAGCGGGGTTTATTTACAGGTGAGAGCGAGGGTTATTTACAGGTGAGAGCTGGAGTTATTTACAGGTGAGAGCCCCAATTATTTACAGGTGAGAGCGGGGGTTATTTACAGGTGAGAGCGGGGTTTATTTACAGGTGAGAGCGGGGGTTATTAACAGGTGAGAGCGGGGTTTATTTACAGGTGAGAGCGGGGTTTATTTACAGGTGAGAGCGGAGGTTATTTACAGGTGAGAGCGGAGGTTATTTACAGGTGGGAGCGGGGTTTGTTTACAGGTGTGAGCGGGAGTTATTTACAGGTGAGAGCGGGGGTTATATACAGGTGCGAGCGGGAGTTATTTACAGGTGAGAGTGGAGGTTATTTATAGGTGGGAGTGGGGGTTGTTTACAGGTGAGAGCGGGGGTTATTTACAGGTGAGAGCTGGAGTTATTTACAGGTGAGAGCCCCAATTATTTACAGGTGAGAGCGGTGTTTATTTACAGGTGAGAGCGGGGGTTATTAACAGGTGAGAGTGGGGTTTATTTACAGGTGAGAGTGGAGGTTATTTACAGGTGAGAGTGGAGGTTATTTACAGGTGAGAGTGGAGGTTATTTACAGGTGAGAGTGGAGGTTATTTACAGGTGAGAGTGGGGGTTATTTACAGGTGAGAGCGGGGGTTATTTACAGGTGAGAGCGGGGGTTATTTACAGGTGAGAGTCCAAATTATTTACAGGTGAGAGCGGGGGTTACATACAGGTGAGAATGGGGGTTATATACAGGTGTGAGCGGGGGTTATTTACAGGTGAGAGCGGGGCTTATATAGAGGTGAGAGTGGAGGTTATTTACAGGTGAGAATGGGGGTTATTTACAGGTGAGAGCGGGAGTTATTTACAGGTGAGAGTCCCAATTATTTACAGGTGAGAGCGGGGGTTACATACAGGTGACAGCGAGGGTTATTTACAGGTGAGAGCGGGGGTTATTTACAGGTGAGAGTCCCAATTATTTACAGGTGCGAGCGGGGGTTACATACAGGTGAGAGCGAGGGTTATTTACAGGTGAGAGTGGGGGTTATTTACAGGTGAGAGTCCCAATTATTTACAGGTGAGAGCGGGGGTTATTTACAGGTGAGAGTCCCAATTATTTACAGGTGAGAGCAGCGGTTATTTACAGGTGAGAGAGGGGCATATTTACAGGTGAGAGAGGGGCTTATTTACAGGTGAGATTGCGGGTTATTTACAGGTGAGAGCGAGGGTTATTTACAGGTGAGAGCGGGGGTTATATACAGGTGTGAGCGGGGGTTATTTACAGGTGTGAGTGGGGGTTATATAAAGGTGTGAGTGGGGGTTATTTACAGGTGTGAGTGGGGGTTATTTACAGGTGTGAGTGGGGGTTATATAGAGGAAGAATGTAGGCGTTATATAGAGGTGAGAGTGGGGGTAATATCGAGGTGAGAGTGGGGGTTATATCGAGGTGAGAGCGGGGGTTATATCGAGGTGAGAGCGGGGTTATTTACAGGTGAGAGCGGGGGTTATTTACAGGTAAGGGCGGGGGTTATATACAAGTGAGTGAGGGTTATATACAGGTGAGAGCGGGGGTTATTTACAGATGAGAGCGAGGTTTATTTACAGATGAGAGCGGGGTTTATTTACAGATGAGAGCGGGGGTTATTTACAGATGAGAGCGGGGTTTATTTACAGATGAGAGTGAGGGTTATTTACAGGTGAGTGTCCCAATTATTTACAGGTGAGAGCCCCAATTATTTACAGGTGAGAGCCCCAATTATTTACAGGTGAGAGTGGGGGTTATTTACAGGTGAGAGTGGGGGTTATTTACAGATGAGAGTGGGGGTTATTTACAGATGAGAGTGAGGGTTATTTACAGGTGAGAGTCCCAATTATTTACAGGTAAGAGCGGAGGTTATTTACAGGTGAGAGCGGGGGTTATTTACAGGTGAGAGCGGGGTTTATTTACAGGTGAGAGCGGGGGTTATTTACAGGTGAGTTCCCAAATAATTTACAGGTGAACGGGGATTATTTACAGGTGAGAGTCCCAATTATTGACAGGTGGGAGAGGGGTTTTTTTTACAGGTGAGAGTGGGAGTTATTTAAGGTGAGAGTGGGGGTTATTTACAGTGGAGAGTGGGGGTTATTTACAGGTGAGAGCCCCAATTAATTACAGGTGAGAGCGGGAGTTATTTACAGGTGAGATTGCAGGTTATTTTCAGGTGAGAGCGGGGGTTATTTTCAGGTGAGAGCGGGGGTTATTTTCAGGTGAGAGTGGGGGTTATTTTCAGGTGAGAGTGGGGGTTATTTTCAGGTGAGTGCGGGGGTTATTTACAGGTGAGAGAGGGAGTTATTTACAGGTGAGATTGCGGGTTATTTACAGGTGAGAGCGGGGGTTATTTACAGGTGAGAGCGGGGGTTATTTACAGGTGAGAGCGGGAGTTATTTACAGGTGAGAACGGGGGTTATTTACAGGTGAGGGCAGAGATTATTTACAGGTGAGAGTCCCAATTATTTACAGGTGAGAGCGGGGGTTATTTACAGGTGAGAGCGGGGGTTATTTACAGGTGAGATTGCGGGTTATTTACAGATGAGAGCGGGGGTTATTTACAGGTGAGAGCGGGGGTTATTTACAGGTGAGAGCGGGGGTTATTTACAGGTGAGAGCGGGGGTTATTTACAGGTGAGATTGCGGGTTATTTACAGGTGAGAGCGCGGGTAATTTACAGGTGAGGGCGGGGATTATTTACAGGTGAGAGTCCCTATTATTTACAGGTGAGAGCGGGAGTTATTTGCAGGTGAGAGCGGGAGTTATTTACAGGTGAGAGCGGGAGTTATTTACAGGTGAGAGCGCGGGTTATTTACAGGTGAGGGCAGGGATTATTTACAGGTGAGACTGCGGGTTATTTACAGGTGAGAGCGGGGGTTATTTACAGGTGAGTGCGGGGGTTATTTACAGGTGAGATTGCGGGTTATTTACAGGTGAGAGTGGGGGTTATTTACAGGTGAGAGCGGGAGTTACTTACAGGTGAGAGTGGGAGTTATTTACAGGTGAGAGCGCGGGTTATTTACAGGTGAGGGCGGGGATTATTTACAGGTGAGAGTCCCTATTATTTACAGGTGAGAGCGGGGGTTATTTACAGGTGAGAGCGGGGGTTATTTACAGGTGAGAGCGGGGGTTATTTACAGGTGAGAGCGGGAGTTATTTACAGGTGAGAGCGGGAGTTATTTACAGGTGAGAGTGGGAGTTATTTACAGGTGAGAGCGGGGATTATTTACAGGTGAGATTGTGAGTTATTTACAGGTGAGGGCGGGAGTTATTTACAGGTGAGGGCGGCGATTATTTACAGGTGAGTGTGGGGGTTATGTACAGTTGAGAGCGGGAGTTATTTACAGGTGAGAGTCCCAATTATTTACAGGTGAGATTGCGGCTTATTTACAGGTGGGAGCGGGGGTTGTTTACAGGTGAGAGCGGGAGTTATTTACAGGTGCGAGCGGGAGTTATTTACAGGTGAGAGCGGAGGTTATTTACAGGTGGGAGCGGGGGTTGTTTACAGGTGAGAGCGGGAGTTATTTACAGGTGAGAGCGGGAGTTATTTACAGGTGAGAGCGGAGGTTATTTACAGGTGGGAGCGGGGGTTATTGACAGGTTAGAGCGGGGGTTATTTACAGGTGAGAGCGGGAGATATTTACAGGTGAGAGCGGGGGTTATTTACAGGTCAGAGCGGGGTTTATTTACAGGTGAGAGCGGGGTTTATTTACAGGTGAGAGCGGGGTTTATTTACAGGTGAGAGCGAGGGTTATTTACAGGTGAGAGCTGGAGTTATTTACAGGTGAGAGCCCCAATTATTTACAGGTGAGAGCGGGGGTTATTTACAGGTGAGAGCGGGGTTTATTTACAGGTGAGAGCGGGGGTTATTAACAGGTGAGAGCGGGGTTTATTTACAGGTGAGAGCGGGGGTTATTTACAGGTGAGAGCGGAGGTTATTTACAGGTGAGAGCGGAGGTTATTTACAGGTGGGAGCGGGGTTTGTTTACAGGTGAGAGCGGGAGTTATTTACAGGTGAGAGCGGGGGTTATATACAGGTGCGAGCGGGAGTTATTTACAGGTGAGAGTGGAGGTTATTTATAGGTGGGAGTGGGGGTTGTTTACAGGTGAGAGCGGGGGTTATTTACAGGTGAGAGCTGGAGTTATTTACAGGTGAGAGCCCCAATTATTTACAGGTGAGAGCGGTGTTTATTTACAGGTGAGAGCGGGGGTTATTAACAGGTGAGAGCGGGGGTTATTTACAGGTGAGAGTGGAGGTTATTTACAGGTGAGAGTGGAGGTTATTTACAGGTGAGAGTGGAGGTTATTTACAGGTGAGAGTGGGGGTTATTTACAGGTGAGAGCGGGGGTTATTTACAGGTGAGAGTCCAAATTATTTACAGGTGAGAGCGGGGGTTACATACAGGTGAGAATGGGGGTTATATACAGGTGTGAGCGGGGGTTATTTACAGGTGAGAGCGGGGCTTATATAGAGGTGAGAGTGGAGGTTATTTACAGGTGAGAATGGGGGTTATTTACAGGTGAGAGCGGGAGTTATTTACAGGTGAGAGTCCCAATTATTTACAGGTGAGAGCGGGGGTTACATACAGGTGACAGCGAGGGTTATTTACAGGTGAGAGCGGGGGTTATTTACAGGTGAGAGTCCCAATTATTTACAGGTGAGAGCGGGGGTTACATACAGGTGAGAGCGAGGGTTATTTACAGGTGAGAGTGGGGGTTATTTACAGGTGAGAGTCCCAATTATTTACAGGTGAGAGCGGGGGTTATTTACAGGTGAGAGTCCCAATTATTTACAGGTGAGAGCAGCGGTTATTTACAGGTGAGAGAGGGGCATATTTACAGGTGAGAGAGGGGCTTATTTACAGGTGAGATTGCGGGTTATTTACAGGTGAGAGCGAGGGTTATTTTCAGGTGAGAGCGGGGGTTATTTACAGGTCTGAGTGGGGTTTATTTACAGGTGTGAGCAGGGGTTATTTACAGGTGAGAGCAGGCGTTATTTACAGGTGAGAGCGGGGGTTATATACAGGTGTGAGCGGGGGTTATTTACAGGTGTGAGTGGGGGTTATATAAAGGTGTGAGTGGGGGTTATTTACAGGTGTGAGTGGGGGTTATATAGAGGAAGAATGTAGGCGTTATATAGAGGTGAGAGTGGGGGTAATATCGAGGTGAGAGTGGGGGTTATATCGAGGTGAGAGTGGGGGTTATATCGAGGTGAGAGCGGGGGTTATATCGAGGTGAGAGCGGGGTTATTTACAGGTGAGAGCGGGGGTTATTTACAGGTAAGGGCGGGGGTTATATACAAGTGAGTGAGGGTTATATACAGGTGAGAGCGGGGGTTATTTACAGATGAGAGCGGGGGTTATTTACAGATGAGAGCGGGGTTTATTTACAGATGAGAGCGGGGTTTATTTACAGATGAGAGCGGGGGTTATTTACAGATGAGAGCGGGGTTTATTTACAGATGAGAGTGAGGGTTATTTACAGGTGAGTGTCCCAATTATTTACAGGTGAGAGCCCCAATTATTTACAGGTGAGAGCCCCAATTATTTACAGGTGAGAGTGGGGGTTATTTACAGGTGAGAGTGGGGGTTATTTACAGATGAGAGTGGGGGTTATTTACAGATGAGAGTGAGGGTTATTTACAGGTGAGAGTCCCAATTATTTACAGGTAAGAGCGGAGGTTATTTACAGGTGAGAGCGGGGGTTATTTACAGGTGAGAGCGGGGTTTATTTACAGGTGAGAGCGGGGGTTATTTACAGGTGAGTTCCCAAATAATTTACAGGTGAGCGGGGATTATTTACAGGTGAGAGTCCCAATTATTGACAGGTGGGAGAGGGGTTTTTTTTACAGGTGAGAGTGGGAGTTATTTAAGGTGAGAGTGGGGGTTATTTACAGTGGAGAGTGGGGGTTATTTACAGGTGAGAGCCCCAATTAATTACAGGTGAGAGCGGGAGTTATTTACAGGTGAGATTGCAGGTTATTTTCAGGTGAGAGCGGGGGTTATTTTCAGGTGAGAGCGGGGGTTATTTTCAGGTGAGAGTGGGGGTTATTTTCAGGTGAGAGTGGGGGTTATTTTCAGGTGAGTGCGGGGGTTATTTACAGGTGAGAGCGGGGTTTATTAACAGGTGAGAGCGGGGGTTATTTACAGGTGAGAGCGGGGGTTATATACAGGTGCGAGCGGGAGTTATTTACAGGTGAGAGTGGAGGTTATTTATAGGTGGGAGTGGGGGTTGTTTACAGGTGAGAGCGGGGGTTATTTACAGGTGAGAGCTGGAGTTATTTACAGGTGAGAGCCCCAATTATTTACAGGTGAGAGCGGTGTTTATTTACAGGTGAGAGTGGAGGTTATTTACAGGTGAGAGTGGAGGTTATTTACAGGTGAGAGTGGAGGTTATTTACAGGTGAGAGTGGAGGTTATTTACAGGTGAGAGTGGGGGTTATTTACAGGTGAGAGCGGGGGTTATTTACAGGTGAGAGTCCAAATTATTTACAGGTGAGAGCGGGGGTTACATACAGGTGAGAATGGGGGTTATATACAGGTGTGAGCGGGGGTTATTTACAGGTGAGAGCGGGGCTTATATAGAGGTGAGAGTGGAGGTTATTTACAGGTGAGAATGGGGGTTATTTACAGGTGAGAGCGGGAGTTATTTACAGGTGAGAGTCCCAATTATTTACAGGTGAGAGCGGGGGTTACATACAGGTGACAGCGAGGGTTATTTACAGGTGAGAGCGGGGGTTATTTACAGGTGAGAGTCCCAATTATTTACAGGTGAGAGCGGGGGTTACATACAGGTGAGAGCGAGGGTTATTTACAGGTGAGAGTGGGGGTTATTTACAGGTGAGAGTCCCAATTATTTACAGGTGAGAGCGGGGGTTATTTACAGGTGAGAGTCCCAATTATTTACAGGTGAGAGCAGCGGTTATTTACAGGTGAGAGAGGGGCATATTTACAGGTGAGAGAGGGGCTTATTTATAGGTGAGATTGCGGGTTATTTACAGGTGAGAGCGAGGGTTATTTTCAGGTGAGAGCGGGGGTTATTTACAGGTCTGAGTGGGGTTTATTTACAGGTGTGAGCAGGGGTTATTTACAGGTGAGAGCAGGCGTTATTTACAGGTGAGAGCGGGGGTTATATACAGGTGTGAGCGGGGGTTATTTACAGGTGTGAGTGGGGGTTATATAAAGGTGTGAGTGGGGGTTATTTACAGGTGTGAGTGGGGGTTATATAGAGGAAGAATGTAGGCGTTATATAGAGGTGAGAGTGGGGGTAATATCGAGGTGAGAGTGGGGGTTATATCGAGGTGAGAGCGGGGGTTATATCGAGGTGAGAGCGGGGTTATTTACAGGTGAGAGCGGGGGTTATTTACAGGTAAGGGCGGGGGTTATATACAAGTGAGTGAGGGTTATATACAGGTGAGAGCGGGGGTTATTTACAGATGAGAGCGGGGTTTATTTACAGATGAGAGCGGGGTTTATTTACAGATGAGAGCGGGGGTTATTTACAGATGAGAGCGGGGTTTATTTACAGATGAGAGTGAGGGTTATTTAGGTGAGTGTCCCAATTATTTACAGGTGAGAGCCCCAATTATTTACAGGTGAGAGCCCCAATTATTTACAGGTGAGAGTGGGGGTTATTTACAGGTGAGAGTGGGGGTTATTTACAGATGAGAGTGGGGGTTATTTACAGATGAGAGTGAGGGTTATTTACAGGTGAGAGTCCCAATTATTTACAGGTAAGAGCGGAGGTTATTTACAGGTGAGAGCGGGGGTTATTTACAGGTGAGAGCGGGGGTTATTTACAGGTGAGAGCGGGGTTTATTTACAGGTGAGAGCGGGGGTTATTTACAGGTGAGTGGGGATTATTTACAGGTGAGAGTCCCAATTATTGACAGGTGGGAGAGGGGTTTTTTTTACAGGTGAGAGTGGGAGTTATTTAAGGTGAGAGTGGGGGTTATTTACAGTGGAGAGTGGGGGTTATTTACAGGTGAGAGCCCCAATTAATTACAGGTGAGAGCGGGAGTTATTTACAGGTGAGATTGCAGGTTATTTTCAGGTGAGAGCGGGGGTTATTTTCAGGTGAGAGCGGGGGTTATTTTCAGGTGAGAGCGGGGGTTATTTTCAGGTGAGAGTGGGGGTTATTTTCAGGTGAGTGCGGGGGTTATTTACAGGTGAGAGAGGGAGTTATTTACAGGTGAGATTGCGGGTTATTTACAGGTGAGAGCGGGGGTTATTTACAGGTGAGAGCGGGGGTTATTTACAGGTGAGAGCGGGAGTTATTTACAGGTGAGAACGGGGGTTATTTACAGGTGAGGGCAGAGATTATTTACAGGTGAGAGTCCCAATTATTTACAGGTGAGAGCGGGGGTTATTTACAGGTGAGAGCGGGGGTTATTTACAGATGAGAGTGGGGGTTATTTACAGGTGAGAGCGGGGGTTATTTACAGGTGAGAGCGGGGGTTATTTACAGGTGAGATTGCGGGTTATTTACAGGTGAGAGCGCGGTTAATTTACAGGTGAGGGCGGGGATTATTTACAGGTGAGAGTCCCTATTATTTACAGGTGAGAGCGGGAGTTATTTGCAGGTGAGAGCGGGGGTTATTTACAGGTGAGATTGCGGGTTATTTACAGGTGAGAGCGGGAGTTATTTACAGGTGAGAGCGGGGGTTATTTACAGGTGAGAGCGGGGGTTATTTACAGGTGAGAGTGGGAGTTATTTACAGGTGAGAGTGGGGGTTATTTACAGGTGAGATTGTGAGTTATTTACAGGTGAGGGCGGGAGTTATTTACAGGTGAGGGCGGGGATTATTTACAGGTGAGTGCGGGGGTTATGTACAGTTGAGAGCGGGAGTTATTTACAGGTGAGAGTCCCAATTATTTACAGGTGAGATTGCGGCTTATTTACAGGTGGGAGCGGGGGTTGTTTACAGGTGAGAGTGGGAGTTATTTACAGGTGCGAGCGGGAGTTATTTACAGGTGAGAGCGGAGGTTATTTACAGGTGGGAGCGGGGGTTGTTTACAGGTGAGAGCGGGAGTTATTTACAGGTGAGAGCGGGAGTTATTTACAGGTGAGAGCGGAGGTTATTTACAGGTGAGAGCGGAGGTTATTTACAGGTGGGAGCGGGGGTTATTTACAGTTGAGAGCGGAGGTTATTTACAGGTGAGAGCGGAGGTTATTTTCAGGTGAGAGCGTGGGTTATTTACAGCTTAGAGCGGGGGTTATTTACAGGTGAGAGCGGGGTTTATTTACAGTTGAGAGCGGAGGTTATTTACAGGTGAGAGCGGAGGTTATTTTCAGGTGAGAGCGTGGGTTATTTACAGCTTAGAGTGGGGGTTATTTACAGGTGAGAGCGGGAGTTATTTACAGGTGAGAGCGGGGGTTATTTACAGGTCAGAGCGGGGTTTATTTACAGGTGAGTGCGGGGTTTACTTACAGGTGAGAGCGGGGTTTATTTACAGGTGAGAGCGAGGGTTATTTACAGGTGAGAGCTGGAGTTATTTACAGGTGAGAGCCCCAATTATTTACAGGTGAGAGCGGGGTTTATTTACAGGTGAGAGCGGGGGTTATTAACAGGTGAGAGCGGGGGTTATTTACAGGTGAGAGCGGGGGTTATTTACAGGTGAGAGCGGGGGTTATTTACAGGTGAGATTGCGGGTTATTTACAGGTGAGAGCGCGGTTAATTTACAGGTGAGGGCGGGGATTATTTACAGGTGAGAGTCCCAATTATTTACAGGTGAGAGCGGGGGTTATTTACAGGTGAGAGCGGGGGTTATTTACAGATGAGAGTGGGGGTTATTTACAGGTGAGAGCGGGGGTTATTTACAGGTGAGAGCGGGGGTTATTTACAGGTGAGAGCGGGGGTTATTTACAGGTGAGAGCGGGGGTTATTTACAGGTGAGAGCGGGGGTTATTTACAGGTGAGATTGCGGGTTATTTACAGGTGAGAGCGCGGTTAATTTACAGGTGAGGGCGGGGATTATTTACAGGTGAGAGTCCCTATTATTTACAGGTGAGAGCGGGAGTTATTTGCAGGTGAGAGCGGGGGTTATTTACAGGTGAGATTGCGGGTTATTTACAGGTGAGAGCGGGAGTTATTTACAGGTGAGAGCGGGGGTTATTTACAGGTGAGAGCGGGGGTTATTTACAGGTGAGAGTGGGAGTTATTTACAGGTGAGAGTGGGGGTTATTTACAGGTGAGATTGTGAGTTATTTACAGGTGAGGGCGGGAGTTATTTACAGGTGAGGGCGGGGATTATTTACAGGTGAGTGCGGGGGTTATGTACAGTTGAGAGCGGGAGTTATTTACAGGTGAGAGTCCCAATTATTTACAGGTGAGATTGCGGCTTATTTACAGGTGGGAGCGGGGGTTGTTTACAGGTGAGAGTGGGAGTTATTTACAGGTGCGAGCGGGAGTTATTTACAGGTGAGAGCGGAGGTTATTTACAGGTGGGAGCGGGGGTTGTTTACAGGTGAGAGCGGGAGTTATTTACAGGTGAGAGCGGGAGTTATTTACAGGTGAGAGCGGAGGTTATTTACAGGTGAGAGCGGAGGTTATTTACAGGTGGGAGCGGGGGTTATTTACAGTTGAGAGCGGAGGTTATTTACAGGTGAGAGCGGAGGTTATTTTCAGGTGAGAGCGTGGGTTATTTACAGCTTAGAGCGGGGGTTATTTACAGGTGAGAGCGGGGTTTATTTACAGTTGAGAGCGGAGGTTATTTACAGGTGAGAGCGGAGGTTATTTTCAGGTGAGAGCGTGGGTTATTTACAGCTTAGAGTGGGGGTTATTTACAGGTGAGAGCGGGAGTTATTTACAGGTGAGAGCGGGGGTTATTTACAGGTCAGAGCGGGGTTTATTTACAGGTGAGTGCGGGGTTTACTTACAGGTGAGAGCGGGGGTTATTAACAGGTGAGAGCGGAGGTTATTTACAGGTGGGAGCGGGGTTTGTTTACAGGTGAGAGCGGGAGTTATTTACAGGTGAGAGCGGGGGTTATATACAGGTGCGAGCGGGAGTTATTTACAGGTGAGAGTGGAGGTTATTTATAGGTGGGAGCGGGGGTTGTTTACAGGTGAGAGCGGGGGTTATTTACAGGTGAGAGTCCCAATTATTTACAGGTGAGAGCGGGGGTTATTTACAGGTGAGAGCGGGGTTTATTTACAGGTGAGAGCGGGGTTTATTTACAGGTGAGAGCGGGGTTTATTTACAGGTGAGAGCGGGGTTTAGTTACAGGTGTGAGCGAGGGTTATTTACAGGTGAGAGCGGGCGTTATTTACAGGTGAGAGCTGGAGTTATTTACAGGTGAGAGCCCCAATTATTTACAGGTGAGAGCGGGGTTTATTTACAGGTGAGAGAGGGGGTTATTTACAGGTGAGAGTTGGGGTTATTTTCAGGTGAGAGCGGGGGTTATTTACAGGTGAGAGCGGGGGTTATTTACAGGTGAGAGCGGGAGTTATTTACAGGTGAGAGCGGGAGTTATTTACAGGTGAGAGCCCCAATTATTTACAGGTGAGAGCGGGGGTTATTTACAGGTGAGAGCAGGGTTAATTTACAGGTGAGAGCGGGGGTTATTAACAGGTGAGAGTGGGGGGGTTTTACAGGTGAGACCCCAATTATTTACAGGTGAGAGCGGGGTTTATTTACAGGTGAGAGCGGGGTTTATTTACAGGTGAGAGCGAGGGTTATTTACAGGTGAGAGCTGGAGTTATTTACAGGTGAGAGCCCCAATTATTTACAGGTGAGAGCGGGTGTTATTTACAGGTGAGAGCGGGTGTTATTTACAGGTGAGAGCGGGGTTTATTTACAGGTGAGAGCGGGGTTTATTTACAGGTGATAGCGGGGTTTATTAACAGGTGAGAGCGGGGGTTATTAACAGGTGAGAGCGGGGTTATTTACAGGTGAGAGCGGAGGTTATTTACAGGTGGGAACGGGGTTTGTTTACAGGTGCGAGCGGGAGTTATTTACAGGTGAGAGTGGAGGTTATTTATAGGTGGGAGCGGGGGTTGTTTACAGGTGGGAGCGGGGGTTGTTTACAGGTGAGAGCGGGGGTTATTTACAGGTGAGAGCTGGTGTTATTTACAGGTGAGAGCCCCAATTATTTACAGGTATGAGCGGTGTTTATTTACAGGTGAGAGCGGGGGTTATTAACAGGTGAGAGCGGGGGTTATTTACAGGTGAGAGCGGGAGTTATTTACAGGTGAGAGCGAGCGTTATTTATAGGTGAGAGCGGGCGTTATTTACAGGTGAGAGCGGGGGTTATTTACAGGTGAGAGCCCCAATTATTTACAGGTGAGAGCGGGTGTTATTTACAGGTGAGAGTGGGGGTTATTTACAGGTGAGAGCGGGAGTTATTTACAGGTGAGAGCGGGAGTTATTTACAGGTGAGAGAGGGGGTTATTTACAGGTGAGAGCAGGAGTTATTTACAGGTGAGAGTGGGGGTTATTTACAGGTGAGAGTGGGAGTTAGTTATAGGTGGGAGTCCGAATTATTTACAGGTGAGATCGGGGATTATTTACAGGTGAGTGTGGGGTTATTTACAGGTGAGAGTGGGGCTTATTTACAGGTGAGAGCAGGAGTTATTTACAGGTGAGAGCGGGAGTTATTTACAGGTGAGAGCGGGAGTTATTTACAGGTGAGAGCGGGAGTTATTTACAGGTGAGAGCGGGAGTTATTTACAGGTGAGAGCGGGCGTTATTTACAGGTGAGATTCGGTGTTATTTACAGGTGAGAGCGGGAGTTATTTACAGGTGAGAGCGGAGGTTATTTACAGGTGGGAGCGGGGGTTATTTACAGTTGAGAGCGGAGGTTATTTACAGGTGAGAGCGGAGGTTATTTTCAGGTGAGAGCGTGGGTTATTTACAGCTTAGAGCGGGGGTTATTTACAGGTGAGAGCGGGAGTTATTTACAGGTGAGAGCGGGGGTTATTTACAGGTGAGTGCGGGGTTTATTTACAGGTGAGTGCGGGGTTTACTTACAGGTGAGAGCGAGGGTTATTTACAGGTGAGAGCTGGAGTTATTTACAGGTGAGAGCCCCAATTATTTACAGGTGAGAGCGGGGGTTATTTACAGGTGAGAGCGGGGTTTATTTACAGGTGAGAGCGGGGGTTATTAACAGGTGAGAGCGGGGTTTATTAACAGGTGAGAGCGGGGGTTATTAACAGGTGAGAGCGGAGGTTATTTACAGGTGGGAGCGGGGTTTGTTTACAGGTGAGAGCGGGAGTTATTTACAGGTGAGAGCGGGGGTTATATACAGGTGCGAGCGGGAGTTATTTACAGGTGTGAGTGGGGGTTATATAAAGGTGTGAGTGGGGGTTATTTACAGGTGTGAGTGGGGGTTATATAGAGGAAGAATGTAGGCGTTATATAGAGGTGAGAGTGGGGGTAATATCGAGGTGAGAGTGGGGGTTATATCGAGGTGAGAGCGGGGGTTATATCGAGGTGAGAGCGGGGTTATTTACAGGTGAGAGCGGGGGTTATTTACAGGTAAGGGCGGGGGTTATATACAAGTGAGTGAGGGTTATATACAGGTGAGAGCGGGGGTTATTTACAGATGAGAGCGGGGTTTATTTACAGATGAGAGCGGGGTTTATTTACAGATGAGAGCGGGGGTTATTTACAGATGAGAGCGGGGTTTATTTACAGATGAGAGTGAGGGTTATTTACAGGTGAGTGTCCCAATTATTTACAGGTGAGAGCCCCAATTATTTACAGGTGAGAGTGGGGGTTATTTACAGGTGAGAGTGGGGGTTATTTACAGATGAGAGTGGGGGTTATTTACAGATGAGAGTGAGGGTTATTTACAGGTGAGAGTCCCAATTATTTACAGGTAAGAGCGGAGGTTATTTACAGGTGAGAGCGGGGGTTATTTACAGGTGAGAGCGGGGTTTATTTACAGGTGAGAGCGGGGGTTATTTACAGGTGAGTTCCCAAATAATTTACAGGTGAGCGGGGATTATTTACAGGTGAGAGTCCCAATTATTGACAGGTGGGAGAGGGGTTTTTTTTACAGGTGAGAGTGGGAGTTATTTAAGGTGAGAGTGGGGGTTATTTACAGTGGAGAGTGGGGGTTATTTACAGGTGAGAGCCCCAATTAATTACAGGTGAGAGCGGGAGTTATTTACAGGTGAGATTGCAGGTTATTTTCAGGTGAGAGCGGGGGTTATTTTCAGGTGAGAGCGGGGGTTATTTTCAGGTGAGAGCGGGGGTTATTTTCAGGTGAGAGTGGGGTTTATTTTCAGGTGAGTGCGGGGGTTATTTACAGGTGAGAGCGGGGTTTATTAACAGGTGAGAGCGGGGGTTATTTACAGGTGAGAGCGGGGGTTATATACAGGTGCGAGCGGGAGTTATTTACAGGTGAGAGTGGAGGTTATTTATAGGTGGGAGTGGGGGTTGTTTACAGGTGAGAGCGGGGGTTATTTACAGGTGAGAGCTGGAGTTATTTACAGGTGAGAGCCCCAATTATTTACAGGTGAGAGCGGTGTTTATCTACAGGTGAGAGCGGGGGTTATTAACAGGTGAGAGCGGGGGTTATTTACAGGTGAGAGTGGAGGTTATTTACAGGTGAGAGTGGAGGTTATTTACAGGTGAGAGTGGAGGTTATTTACAGGTGAGAGTGGGGGTTATTTACAGGTGAGAGCGGGGGTTATTTACAGGTGAGAGTCCAAATTATTTACAGGTGAGAGCGGGGGTTACATACAGGTGAGAATGGGGGTTATATACAGGTGTGAGCGGGGGTTATTTACAGGTGAGAGCGGGGCTTATATAGAGGTGAGAGTGGAGGTTATTTACAGGTGAGAATGGGGGTTATTTACAGGTGAGAGCGGGAGTTATTTACAGGTGAGAGTCCCAATTATTTACAGGTGAGAGCGGGGGTTACATACAGGTGACAGCGAGGGTTATTTACAGGTGAGAGCGGGGGTTATTTACAGGTGAGAGTCCCAATTATTTACAGGTGAGAGCGGGGGTTACATACAGGTGAGAGCGAGGGTTATTTACAGGTGAGAGTGGGGGTTATTTACAGGTGAGAGTCCCAATTATTTACAGGTGAGAGCGGGGGTTATTTACAGGTGAGAGTCCCAATTATTTACAGGTGAGAGCAGCGGTTATTTACAGGTGAGAGAGGGGCATATTTACAGGTGAGAGAGGGGCTTATTTACAGGTGAGATTGCGGGTTATTTACAGGTGAGAGCGAGGGTTATTTTCAGGTGAGAGCGGGGGTTATTTACAGGTCTGAGTGGGGTTTATTTACAGGTGTGAGCAGGGGTTATTTACAGGTGAGAGCAGGCGTTATTTACAGGTGAGAGCGGGGGTTATATACAGGTGTGAGCGGGGGTTATTTACAGGTGTGAGTGGGGGTTATATAAAGGTGTGAGTGGGGGTTATTTACAGGTGTGAGTGGGGGTTATATAGAGGAAGAATGTAGGCGTTATATAGAGGTGAGAGTGGGGGTAATATCGAGGTGAGAGTGGGGGTTATATCGAGGTGAGAGCGGGGGTTATATCGAGGTGAGAGCGGGGTTATTTACAGGTGAGAGCGGGGGTTATTTACAGGTAAGGGCGGGGGTTATATACAAGTGAGTGAGGGTTATATACAGGTGAGAGCGGGGGTTATTTACAGATGAGAGCGGGGTTTATTTACAGATGAGAGCGGGGTTTATTTACAGATGAGAGCGGGGGTTATTTACAGATGAGAGCGGGGTTTATTTACAGATGAGAGTGAGGGTTATTTACAGGTGAGTGTCCCAATTATTTACAGGTGAGAGCCCCAATTATTTACAGGTGAGAGCCCCAATTATTTACAGGTGAGAGTGGGGGTTATTTACAGGTGAGAGTGGGGGTTATTTACAGATGAGAGTGGGGGTTATTTACAGATGAGAGTGAGGGTTATTTACAGGTGAGAGTCCCAATTATTTACAGGTAAGAGCGGAGGTTATTTACAGGTGAGAGCGGGGGTTATTTACAGGTGAGAGCGGGGTTTATTTACAGGTGAGAGCGGGGGTTATTTACAGGTGAGTTCCCAAATAATTTACAGGTGAGCGGGGATTATTTACAGGTGAGAGTCCCAATTATTGACAGGTGGGAGAGGGGTTTTTTTTACAGGTGAGAGTGGGAGTTATTTAAGGTGAGAGTGGGGGTTATTTACAGTGGAGAGTGGGGGTTATTTACAGGTGAGAGCCCCAATTAATTACAGGTGAGAGCGGGAGTTATTTACAGGTGAGATTGCAGGTTATTTTCAGGTGAGAGCGGGGGTTATTTTCAGGTGAGAGCGGGGGTTATTTTCAGGTGAGAGTGGGGGTTATTTTCAGGTGAGAGTGGGGGTTATTTTCAGGTGAGTGCGGGGGTTATTTACAGGTGAGAGAGGGAGTTATTTACAGGTGAGATTGCGGGTTATTTACAGGTGAGAGCGGGGGTTATTTACAGGTGAGAGCGGGGGTTATTTACAGGTGAGATTGCGGGTTATTTACAGATGAGAGTGGGGGTTATTTACAGGTGAGAGCGGGGGTTATTTACAGGTGAGAGCGGGGGTTATTTACAGGTGAGAGCGGGGGTTATTTACAGGTGAGATTGCGGGTTATTTACAGGTGAGAGCGCGGTTAATTTACAGGTGAGGGCGGGGATTATTTACAGGTGAGAGTCCCTATTATTTACAGGTGAGAGCGGGAGTTATTTGCAGGTGAGAGCGGGGGTTATTTACAGGTGAGATTGCGGGTTATTTACAGGTGAGAGCGGGAGTTATTTACAGGTGAGAGCGGGGGTTATTTACAGGTGAGAGCGGGGGTTATTTACAGGTGAGAGTGGGAGTTATTTACAGGTGAGAGTGGGAGTTATTTACAGGTGAGAGCGGGGGTTATTTACAGGTGAGATTGTGAGTTATTTACAGGTGAGGGCGGGAGTTATTTACAGGTGAGGGCGGGGATTATTTACAGGTGAGTGCGGGGGTTATGTACAGGTGAGAGCGGAGGTTATTTACAGGTGGGAGCGGGGGTTGTTTACAGGTGAAAGCGGGAGTTATTTACAGGTGAGAGCGGGAGTTATTTACAGGTGAGAGCGGAGGTTATTTACAGGTGGGAGCGGGGGTTATTTACAGTTGAGAGCGAAGGTTATTTACAGGTGAGAGCGGAGGTTATTTTCAGGTGAGAGCGTGGGTTATTTACAGCTTAGAGCGGGGGTTATTTACAGGTGAGAGCGGGGTTTATTTACAGTTGAGAGCGGAGGTTATTTACAGGTGAGAGCGGAGGTTATTTTCAGGTGAGAGCGTGGGTTATTTACAGCTTAGAGTGGGGGTTATTTACAGGTGAGAGCGGGAGTTATTTACAGGTGAGAGCGGGGGTTATTTACAGGTCAGAGCGGGGTTTATTTACAGGTGAGAGCGGGGTTTATTTACAGGTGAGAGCGAGGGTTATTTACAGGTGAGAGCTGGAGTTATTTACAGGTGAGAGCCCCAATTATTTACAGGTGAGAGCGGGGGTTATTTACAGGTGAGAGCGGGGTTTATTTACAGGTGAGAGCGGGGGTTATTAACAGGTGAGAGCGGGGTTTATTAACAGGTGAGAGCGGGGGTTATTAACAGGTGAGAGCGGAGGTTATTTACAGGTGGGAGCGGGGTTTGTTTACAGGTGAGAGCGGGAGTTATTTACAGGTGAGAGCGGGGGTTATATACAGGTGCGAGCGGGAGTTATTTACAGGTGAGAGTGGAGGTTATTTATAGGTGGGAGCGGGGGTTGTTTACAGGTGAGAGCGGGGGTTATTTACAGGTGAGAGTCCCAATTATTTACAGGTGAGAGCGGGGGTTATTTACAGGTGAGAGCGGGGTTTATTTACAGGTGAGAGCGGGGTTTATTTACAGGTGAGAGCGGGGTTTAGTTACAGGTGTGAGCGAGGGTTATTTACAGGTGAGAGCGGGCGTTATTTACAGGTGAGAGCTGGAGTTATTTACAGGTGAGAGCCCCAATTATTTACAGGTGAGAGCGGGGTTTATTTACAGGTGAGAGAGGGGGTTATTTACAGGTGAGAGTTGGGGTTATTTTCAGGTGAGAGCGGGGGTTATTTACAGGTGAGAGCGGGGGTTATTTACAGGTGAGAGCGGGAGTTATTTACAGGTGAGAGCGGGAGTTATTTACAGGTGAGAGCCCCAATTATTTACAGGTGAGAGCGGGGGTTATTTACAGGTGAGAGCGGGGTTAATTTACAGGTGAGAGCGGGGGTTATTAACAGGTGAGAGTGGGGGGGTTTTACAGGTGAGACCCCAATTATTTACAGGTGAGAGCGGGGTTTATTTACAGGTGAGAGCGGGGTTTATTTACAGGTGAGAGCGAGGGTTATTTACAGGTGAGAGCTGGAGTTATTTACAGGTGAGAGCCCCAATTATTTACAGGTGAGAGCGGGTGTTATTTACAGGTGAGAGCGGGTGTTATTTACAGGTGAGAGCGGGGTTTATTTACAGGTGAGAGCGGGGTTTATTTACAGGTGATAGCGGGGTTTATTAACAGGTGAGAGCGGGGGTTATTAACAGGTGAGAGCGGGGTTATTTACAGGTGAGAGCGGAGGTTATTTACAGGTGGGAACGGGGTTTGTTTACAGGTGCGAGCGGGAGTTATTTACAGGTGAGAGTGGAGGTTATTTATAGGTGGGAGCGGGGGTTGTTTACAGGTGAGAGCGGGGGTTATTTACAGGTGAGAGCTGGTGTTATTTACAGGTGAGAGCCCCAATTATTTACAGGTATGAGCGGTGTTTATTTACAGGTGAGAGCGGGGGTTATTAACAGGTGAGAGCGGGGGTTATTTACAGGTGAGAGCGGGAGTTATTTACAGGTGAGAGCGAGCGTTATTTACAGGTGAGAGCGGGCGTTATTTACAGGTGAGAGCGGGGGTTATTTACAGGTGAGAGCCCCAATTATTTACAGGTGAGAGCGGGTGTTATTTACAGGTGAGAGTGGGGGTTATTTACAGATGAGAGCGGGAGTTATTTACAGGTGAGAGCGGGAGTTATTTACAGGTGAGAGAGGGGGTTATTTACAGGTGAGAGCAGGAGTTATTTACAGGTGAGAGTGGGGGTTATTAACAGGTGAGAGTGGGGGGGTTTTACAGGTGAGACCCCAATTATTTACAGGTGAGAGCGGGGTTTATTTACAGGTGAGAGCGGGGTTTATTTACAGGTGAGAGCGAGGGTTATTTACAGGTGAGAGCTGGAGTTATTTACAGGTGAGAGCCCCAATTATTTACAGGTGAGAGCGGGTGTTATTTACAGGTGAGAGCGGGTGTTATTTACAGGTGAGAGCGGGGTTTATTTACAGGTGAGAGCGGGGTTTATTTACAGGTGATAGCGGGGTTTATTAACAGGTGAGAGCGGGGGTTATTAACAGGTGAGAGCGGGGTTATTTACAGGTGAGAGCGGAGGTTATTTACAGGTGGGAACGGGGTTTGTTTACAGGTGCGAGCGGGAGTTATTTACAGGTGAGAGTGGAGGTTATTTATAGGTGGGAGCGGGGGTTGTTTACAGGTGAGAGCGGGGGTTATTTACAGGTGAGAGCTGGTGTTATTTACAGGTGAGAGCCCCAATTATTTACAGGTATGAGCGGTGTTTATTTACAGGTGAGAGCGGGGGTTATTAACAGGTGAGAGCGGGGGTTATTTACAGGTGAGAGCGGGAGTTATTTACAGGTGAGAGCGAGCGTTATTTACAGGTGAGAGCGGGCGTTATTTACAGGTGAGAGCGGGGGTTATTTACAGGTGAGAGCCCCAATTATTTACAGGTGAGAGCGGGTGTTATTTACAGGTGAGAGTGGGGGTTATTTACAGATGAGAGCGGGAGTTATTTACAGGTGAGAGCGGGAGTTATTTACAGGTGAGAGAGGGGGTTATTTACAGGTGAGAGCAGGAGTTATTTACAGGTGAGAGTGGGGGTTATTTACAGGTGAGAGTGGGAGTTAGTTATAGGTGGGAGTCCGAATTATTTACAGGTGAGATCGGGGATTATTTACAGGTGAGTGTGGGGTTATTTACAGGTGAGAGTGGGGCTTATTTACAGGTGAGAGCAGGAGTTATTTACAGGTGGGAGCGGGAGTTATTTACAGGTGAGAGCGGGAGTTATTTACAGGTGAGAGCGGGCGTTATTTACAGGTGAGATTCGGTGTTATTTACAGGTGAGAGCGGGAGTTATTTACAGGTGAGAGCGGAGGTTATTTACAGGTGGGAGCGGGGGTTATTTACAGTTGAGAGCGGAGGTTATTTACAGGTGAGAGCGGGGGTTATTTACAGGTGAGAGCGGGGGTTATTTTCAGGTGAGAGCGGGGTTTATTTTCAGGTGAGAGCGGAAGTTATTTACAGGTGAGAGTGGAGGTTATTTACAGGTGGGAGCGGGGGTTGTTTACAGGTGGGAGCGGGGGTTATTTACAGGTGAGAGCGGGAGTTATTTACAGGTGAGAGTGGAGGTTATTTACAGGTGGGAGCGGGGGTTGTTTACAGGTGGGAGCGGGGTTTGTTTACAGGTGAGAGCGGGAGTTATTTACAGGTGAGAGCGGGAGTTATTTACAGGTGAGAGCGGAGGTTTTTTACAGGTGAGAGCGGAGGTTATTTACAGGTGGGAGCGGAGGTTGTTTACAGGTGAGAGCGGGGGTTATTTTCAGGTGAGAGCGGGGGTTATTTTCAGGTGAGAGCGGGGTTTATTTTCAGGTGAGAGCGGGGGTTATTTACAGGTGAGAGCGGGGGTTATTTACAGGTGAGAGCGGGGGTTATTTACAGGTGAGAGCGGAAGTTATTTACAGGTGAGAGCGGGGTTTATTTACAGGTGAGAGCGGGGTTTATTTACAGTTGAGAGCGGGGTTTATTTAAAGGTGAGAGCTGGAGTTATTTACAGGTGAGAGCCCCAATTATTTACAGGTGAGAGCGGGGGTTATTTACAGGTGAGAGCGGGCGTTATTTACAGGTGAGATTGGGGGTTATTTACAGGTGAGAGCGGGAGTTATTTACAGGTGAGAGCGGGAGTTATTTACAGGTGAGAGCGGAGGTTATTTACAGGTGAGAGCGGAGGTTATTTGCAGGTGGGAGCGGAGGTTGTTTACAGGTGAGAGCGGGGGTTATTTGCAGGTGAGAGCGGGAGTTATTTTCAGGTGAGAGCGGGGTTTATTTTCAGGTGAGAGCGGGGTTTATTTTCAGGTGAGAGCGGGGGTTATTTACAGGTGAGAGCGGGGGTTATTTACAGGTGAGAGCGGGAGTTATTTACAGGTGAGAGCGGGGTTTATTTACAGGTGAGAGCGGGGTTTATTTACAGTTGAGAGCGGGGTTTATTTAAAGGTGAGAGCTGGTGTTATTTACAGGTGAGAGCCCCAATTATTTACAGGTGAGAGTGGGGGTTATTTACAGGTGAGAGTGGGGGTTATTTACAGGTGAGAGTGGGAATTAGTTAACAGGTGAGAGTCCCAATTATTTACAGGTGAGAACGGGGATTATTTACAGGTGAGAGCGGGGTTTATTTACAGGTGAGAGTGGGGGTTATTTACAGGTGAGAGTGGGGGTTATTTACAGGTGAGAGTGGGGGTTATTTACAGGTGAGAGTGGGGGTTATTTACAGGTGAGAGTGGGAATTAGTTAACAGGTGAGAGTCCCAATTATTTACAGGTGAGAACGGGGATTATTTACAGGTGAGAGCGGGGTTTATTTACAGGTGAGAGTGGGGGTTATTTACAGGTGAGAGTGGGGGTTATTTACAGGTGAGAGTGGGGGTTATTTACAGGTGAGAGCAGGAGTTATTTACAGGTGAGAGCGGGAGTTATTTACAGGTGAGAGCGGGGTTTATTATCAGGTGAGAGCGAGGGTTATTTACAGGTGAGAGCGAGGGTTATTTACAGGTGAGAGCTGGAGTTATTTACAGGTGAGATCCCCAATTATTTACAGGTGAGAGCGGTGTTTATTTACAGGTGAGAGCGGTGTTTATTTACAGGTGAGAGCGGGGGTTATTTACAGGTGAGAGCGGGGTTTATTTACAGGTGAGAGCGGGAGTTATTTACAGGTGAGAGCGAGCGTTATTTACTGGTGAGAGCCCCAATTATTTACAGGTGAGAGCGGGTGTTATTTACAGGTGAGAGTGGGGGTTATTTACAGATGAGAGTGGGGGTTATTTACAGGTGAGAGCGGGAGTTATTTACAGGTGAGAGCGGGAGTTATTTACAGGTGAGAGAGGGGGTTATTTACAGGTGAGAGTTGGGGTTATTTACAGGTGAGAGCGGGAGTTATTTACAGGTGAGAGTGGGTGTTATTTACAGGTGAGAGCGGGAGTTATTTACAGGTGCGAGCGGGAGTTATTTACAGGTGGGAGCGGGGGTTATTTACAGGTGAGAGCGGGAGTTATTTACAGGTGAGAGCGGAGGTTATTTACAGGTGGGAGCGGAGGTTGTTTACAGGTGAGAGCGGGGGTTATTTTCAGGTGAGAGCGGGGTTTATTTTCAGGTGAGAGCGGGGTTTATTTTCAGGTGAGAGCGGGGGTTATTTACAGGTGAGAGCGGGGGTTATTTACAGGTGAGAGCGGGGGTTATTTACAGGTGAGAGCGGGAGTTATTTACAGGTGAGAGCGGGGTTTATTTACAGGTGAGAGCGGGGTTTATTTAGAGTTGAGAGCGGGGTTTATTTAAAGGCGAGAGCTGGAGTTATTTACAGGTGAGAGCCCCAATTATTTACAGGTGAGAGCGGGGGTTATTTACAGGTGAGAGCGGGGGTTATTTACAGGTGAGAGCGGGAGTTATTTACAGGTGAGAGCGGGGGTTATTTACAGGTGAGAGTGGGAATTAGTTACAGATGAGAGTCCCAATTATTTACAGGTGAGAGCGGGGATTATTTACAGGTGAGAGTGGGGGTTATTTACAGGTGAGAGTGGGGGTTATTTACAGGTGAGAGTGGGAATTAGTTACAGGTGAGAGTCCCAATTATTTACAGGTGAGAACGGGGATTATTTACAGGTGAGAGCGGGGTTTATTTACAGGTGAGAGCGGGGTTTATTTACAGGTGAGAGTGGGGGTTATTTACAGGTGAGAGTGGGGGTTATTTACAGGTGAGAGTGGGGGTTATTTACAGGTGAGAGCGGGAGTTATTTACAGGTGAGAGCGGGGTTTATTATCAGGTGAGAGCGAGGGTTATTTACAGGTGAGAGCGGGCGTTATTTACAGGTGAGAGCTGGAGTTATTTACAGGTGAGAGCGAGCGTTATTTACTGGTGAGAGCCCCAATTATTTACAGGTGAGAGCGGGTGTTATTTACAGGTGAGAGTGGGGTTTATTTACAGGTGAGAGCGGGAGTTATTTACAGGTGAGAGCGAGCGTTATTTACTGGTGAGAGCCCCAATTATTTACAGGTGAGAGCGGGTGTTATTTACAGGTGAGAGTGGGGGTTATTTACAGATGAGAGTGGGGGTTATTTACAGGTGAGAGCGGGAGTTATTTACAGGTGAGAGCGGGAGTTATTTACAGGTGAGAGAGGGGGTTATTTACAGGTGAGAGTTGGGGTTATTTACAGGTGAGAGCGGGAGTTATTTACAGGTGAGAGTGGGTGTTATTTACAGGTGAGAGCGGGGGTTATTTACAGGTGACAGCGGGAGTTATTTACAGGTGAGAGCGGGAGTTATTTACAGGTGAGAGCGGGAGTTATTTACAGGTGAGAGTCCCAATTATTTACAGGTGAGAGCGGGGGTTATTTACAGGTGAGTGTTGGAATTGTTTACAAGTGAGAGTTCCAGTTATTTACAGGTGAGAGTGGGAGTTAGTTACAGGTGGGAGTCCCAATTATTTACAGGTGAGATCGGGGATTATTTACAGGTGAGTGTGGGGTTATTTACAGGTGAGAGTGGGGGATTTTTACAGGTGAGAGCGGGAGTTATTTACAGGTGAGAGCGGGAGTTATTTACAGGTGAGAGCGGATGTTATTTACAGGTGAGAGCGGGAGTTATTTACAGGTGAGAGCGGGGGTTATTTACAGGTGACAGCGGGAGTTATTTACAGGTGAGAGCGGGAGTTATTTACAGGTGAGAGCGGGAGTTAGTTACAGGTGGGAGTCCCAATTATTTACAGGTGAGATCGGGGATTATTTACAGGTGAGTGTGGGGTTATTTACAGGTGAGAGTGGGGGATTTTTACAGGTGAGAGCGGGAGTTATTTACAGGTGAGAGCGGGAGTTATTTACAGGTGAGAGCGGATGTTATTTACAGGTGAGAGCGGGAGTTATTTACAGGTGAGAGCGGGGGTTATTTACAGGTGACAGCGGGAGTTATTTACAGGTGAGAGCGGGAGTTATTTACAGGTGAGAGCGGGAGTTATTTACAGGTGAGAGTCCCAATTATTTACAGGTGAGAGCGGGGGTTATTTACAGGTGAGTGCTGGAATTATTTACAAGTGAGAGTTCCAGTTATTTACAGGTGAGAGTGGGAGTTAGTTACAGGTGGGAGTCCCAATTATTTACAGGTGAGATCGGGGATTATTTACAGGTGAGTGTGGGGTTATTTACAGGTGAGAGTGGGGGATTTTTACAGGTGAGAGCAGGAGTTATTTACAGGTGAGAGCGGGAGTTATTTACAGGTGAGAGCGGGGGTTATTTACAGGTGAGATTGGGGGTTATTTACAGGTGAGAGCGGGTGTTATTTACAGGTGAGAGCGGGGGTTATTTACAGGTGAGAGTGGGAATTAGTTACAGGTGAGAGTCCCAATTATTTACAGGTGAGAGCGGGGATTATTTACAGGTGAGAGTGGGGGTTATTTACAGGTGAGAGCATGAGTTATTTACAGGTGAGAGCGGGGTTTATTTACAGGTGAGAGTGGGGTTTATTTACAGGTGAGAGTGCGGGTTATTTACAGGTGAGAGTGGGGTTTTTTTACAGGTTAGAGCAGGAGTTATTTACAGGTGAGAGCGGGAGTTATTTACAGGTGAGAGCGGGCGTTATTTACAGGTGAGATTGGGGGTTATTTACAGGTGAGAGTGGGGGTTATTTACAGGTGAGAGCGGGGGTTATTTACAGGTGAGAGTGGGAATTAGTTACAGGTGAGAGTCCCAATTATTTACAGGTGAGAGCGGGGATTATTTACAGGTGAGAGTGGGATTTATTTACAGGTGAGAGTGGGGTTTATTTACAGGTGAGAGTGCGGGTTATTTACTGGTGAGAGCGTGGTTTATTTACAGGTGAGAGTGGGGTTTATTTACAGGTGAGAGTGCGGGTTATTTACAGGTGATAGTGGGGGTTATTTACAGGTGAGAGCAGGAGTTATTTACAGGTGATAGTGGGGTTTATTTACAGGTGAGAGCAGGAGTTATTTACAGGTGAGAGCGGGGGTTATTTATAGGTGAGAGTGGGGGTTATTTACAGGTGAGTGTTGGAATTATTTACAAGTGGGAGTCCCAGTTATTTACAGGTGAGAGCGGGGATTATTTACAGGTGAGATTGGGGGTTATTTATCGGTGAGAGAGGGAGTTATTTACAGGTGAGAGCGGGGGTTATTTACAGGTGAGTGTTGGAATTATTTACAAGTGAGAGTCCCAGTTATTTACAGGTGAGATTGGGGGTTATTAACAGGTGAGAGAACCAGTTATTTACAGATGAGAGTGGGGGTTATTTACAGATGAGTGTGGGAATTAGTTACAGGTGAGACCCGGGGTTATTTACAGGTGATAGTCCCGGTTATTTACAGGTGAGAGTGGGAGTTAGTTACAGGTGAGAGCGGGGGTTATTTACAGGTGAGAGTCCCGGTTATTTACAGGTGAGAATGGGAGTCAGTTACAGGTGAGAGTGGGGATTAGTTACAGGTGAGACCCAGGGTTATTTAGAGGTGAGAGTCCCGGTTATTTACAGGTGAGAGTGGAAGTTAGTTACAGGTGAGAGTGGGAGTTAGTTACAGGTGAGAGTGGGGGTTAGTTACTGGTGAGACCCGGTGTTAGTTACAGGTGAGAGTCCCAGTTATTTACAGGTGAGAGTGGGAGTTAGTTACAGGTGAGAGTGGGGGTTAGTTACAGGTGAGACCCGGGGTTATTGGTTTCTTGCCCTGCCTGAGTGCCCGCCATGTCCCACCAAACAGCCAGTGTTATGTACAGGTGACGCACTGATCCACGACTGATGCTGGAATCCGTGTGTTAGATCTCCCCGCACTCTTCCTGAACAGGATACCTATCGTGCAGAGTGCGATGAATGTTTCCGTGTGTTTTCTGACCACCTCCTCTTTGGCCCTTGGCAGGCCCGTGGCTCCGATTAAATGCTCCACGAACTCCTGGGCTGTGGGAGCTGCGATGTCCCACTTCAGCTTGTTGAGGATTAGCAGCTCCATCGCCTGCAGACAGAGAGAGAGAAGTGGAGAATGAGACACCTCGCAACCCTCCCGGACAGACCCCAGCATTGTGCGGGGAGCCGGCACCCCCCCCTCGGCTCAGCACCCCGAACCCCCCCCCGGGCTCCCTCACTCCCTCACTCGGGTCCCCGGGCTCACCCCCTGCACTGTGCAGTCAGCCGATCTCCGCCAGAGTGGTGAGCGTTGAATTCGACACCCCACCCAGGTTCAGGAGGGGCTTCACAGCCTCATCACTGTCCAGTGAGCCCCGGAGACACGTGTGTGTGTGAATGGGGGGGGGCGGGGGGGTGGGGTGAGTCTGTGTCTGTGTCTGTGAGTGTGTGCGTCTGTTTATGTGTCTATGCGTGTGTCTGGCTGTGTGTGTGTGTCTGGTTGTGTGTGTGTGTGTGTGTGAGTGAGTGTCTGGTTTAAAGGGGCGTTCAAAATGATGAGGGGTTTTGATAGAGTAAATAGAGAGAAACTTCTTTACCCAGAGAGTGGTGAGAATGTGGAACTCGCTGCCACAGGGAGGGGTTGAGGCGAATAGTATCGATGTATTTAAGGGGAGGCTGGATAAACACAGGAGGGAGAAAGGAATAGAAGGATATGGTGATGGGGTGAGATGGAGAGGGGTGAGAGGGGGCTGGTGTGGAGCATAAACCCCGGCACGGAGCGGTGGGGCCCAGTGGCCGGTTTCTGGGCTGTAAATACTGTCTACCTCCCTGGCAGGAGGGTCGATAACCAGAGGGACACAGATTTAAGGTGATTGGCAAAAGGGGGAGATGCAGAGAACGTTTTTACGCAGCGAGTTGTTGCGATCGGGAACGCGCTGCCTGAAAGGGCGGTGGGAGCAGATTCAATAGTGACTTTCAAACCGGGAATTGGATAAATACTTGAAAAATAAATTTTTGCAGAGCTATAGGGAGAGAGCAGGAGGGAGTGGGACCAATGGGATCGCTCTTTCACAGAGCCGGCACAGGCTCGATGGGCCGAATGGCCTTCTCCTGTGGTGTACGATTCAATGATGATTCTTTCACTCCCACCCTTACCCACACGTAATGTATTTGCTTCATGGGTTCTTCGCTCAAGAATCCATAGCAACACATTGCTATTAAGAACTAGTTGGTTTATTAACAAAGGTTTAACAATCACACTACACATTACCGGTTCATCCACCAGGCTCACAACCACCTGCCCCATCGTGGATCCCCCGAACCCAACTGGCCGGGGTTTTATTGAGTCTTGTGAACATCACGCTTCTGGCTAAGCCACTCCCAACTCAACAGCTCTACAACTATTTTAGTAGAACCAATAATCAAGTGCATACCCTCCCCCACCCCCCCAGGTAAATTAACAAATGAAAACTTTTACAGTAACTTAAATCAAATTAAAATTTGGTTGCCGGGGGTGATGATGCACCCCAGTCCTTCCGGCGCTCACCTCTCGCGGAAGGCCGCGTGCTCCATCTCCAGGGACACCCTGGCGCGAACGTAACCGCGGAAGAGAGGCAGGCAGTCGGGCTGAACGACCCCCTTGACCGCCCGCTGCCTGGACCGGCTGATGGCCCCCCTTGGCCGGACCCAGGAGCAGTCCTACGAGGAGGCCCTTCCGACCTGCCCGCTCCCCTCCGCACAAGATCAGGAAAGAGCGTGGGACTGAAGTGCAACCAGAATTTGAGGAGCAGCCCCTTCAAATAATGGAAGAGGGGCTGCAACCTCACACACTGCACATACACGTGGAACACGGACTCCTCCAGACACAACAGCTCTCCAATCCTGTCAGCATACTCACCAGTCCGTACATTACACCACGCAATAGTTGAGGAGCGGTAATTCTAATTGTAGCACCCCTCCCCCTCTCATTACTCCCCCTCGCTGGGATCAGTTTGAACAATGTATACGCTCTCGGTTGCACGTGGGGAGGGGCTTTTTTCACGAACCCGCTGCAGTCCGTGTGGTGAAGGTGTGTTCCCCTCTCACCCACAGATCAGGAGACCCCCCTGGGAGGAGGAGGAGGAGGGGAGTTAGGACCCAGCGACCTCCCCTGCCGCGGACTCCCCCCCCCCCCCCCCCCCCCACCCCGCCTCCCCGCACCGAGCGACTTACCCGCAGCTCCTGGGGCCGGGACGAGCCGGCGGTGTAGGCACACACTGTGTCCAGGGGCAGCGGCAGCGTCTGGCGGAGCTTGGAGGCCAGAAGCAGGCAGGCCGAGCCCAGCAGCTGCAGCCGGCACTTCTCCACCGGCACCAGGGCCAAGAACCGGTCCACGTAGTTCATGGCCAGGGGAAACACCTCCTTCTCACACAGCTCTTCTTCACACACCTAGGGCCCGAGAGACACAAGCCACGTATTCATCACCAACCAACAACGTTCATTTATATAGCGCCTTTAATGTAGTGAGACGTCCCGAGGCGCTTCACTAGAGTATGAGATTTTAAAAAATTTGACACCGTGCCGCGTAAGGAGAAATTAACGCAGGTCAGAGAGGTCGGTTTCAAGGAGCGTCTTGAAGGAGGAGAGAGAGGTAGAGAGGCGGAGAGGTTTAGGGAGGGAGTTCCAGAGCTTGGGGCCCAGGCAACAGAAGGCACGGTCACCGATGGTGGAGCGATTATAATCAGGGATGCTCAGGAGGGCAGAATTAGAGGAGCGCAGACATCTCGGGGGGGTTGTGGGGCTGGAGGAGATTACAGAGATAGGGAGGGGTGTAAGGGCTGGAGGTTACAGAGATAGGGAGGGGTGTAGGGGCTGGAGGAGATTACAGAGATAGTAAATCCACCCAAGGCTCTTCGCAAGAGTGATTATCAGACAATGTTTGAGATATCAGGACAGGTGACCAAAAGCTTGGTCAAAGAGGTAGGTTTTAAGGAGTGTCTTAAAGGAGAGGTTTAGGGAGGGAATTCCAGAGCTTAGGGCAAAAAAGTGTCATGTCAGAGTGTCATGTGGATGGAAAAACGAGGAGTGGGGGGTGGGAAAGGGTAGAACAGAGACTTCCAGTGCACTGTCGGAGGAGCAGTGCTGAGGGAGTGCTGCACTGTCGGAGGGGCCGTCTTTCGGATGAGACGTTAAACCGAGGCCCTGCCTGCTCTCTCGGGTGGATGTTAAAGATCCCATGGCACTATTTCGAAGAAGAGCAGGGGAGTTATCCCCGGTGCCCTGGGGCCAATATTTATCCCTCAATCAACATCACTAAAAAACTAATCACTAATGATTATCTGGTCATTATCACATAGCTGTTTGTGGGAGCTTGCTGTGCGCCAATTGGCTGCCGCGTTTCCCAAATTACCACACTCCAAAAAGTTCTTCATCGGCTGTAAAGCGCTTTGGCTTTGGGACATCCGGTGGTCGTGAAAGGCGCTATATAAATGCAAGTCTTTCTTTTTAACTATCTTGACTGTGATGCCTCTCGTGGTCAAATAGCCGGCCTGCACTCGTGTCGAGGCTTGCACGTGAACGGACCCTACTGCAGCGAGGTAGCGGCTGGCGTACCCCCAACCTCCACCCCTCCACACTCCCCCACCCCCACCTCCCACCCCAGGAATCAGCACCTTCAGGGGAGGAGGTGGAAGAGACTGAGAGACTTCAACTTCTCAAAAGCAGTTATCACTAAGAGACTGAGCAAACCGTCTCCCTCCCCTTGGAACATCGGAACAGGAGGAGGCCATTCGGCCCCTCGAGCCTGTTCCGCCATTCAATGAGATCACGGCCAATCTGTATTGTACCCGCCTTGGTTCCGTAACCCTCAACACCCTTACCCAACAAAATACTATCAGTCTCAGCTTTGAAATTTATAATTGACCCGCAGACTCAACAGATTTTTTGGGGGAGAGCGTTCCAGATTCCCAACGCCCTTTGTGTGAACAAATGCTCCCTGACATCACGCCCAAACTCCTGGCTCTAATTTTGAGGTGATGCCCCCTTGTTCTCGACTCCCCCACCCCAGCAGCCTACCCTATCAACTCCTTCAATCATATTAAGAACGACTTAAAGAAAGACGTGCATTTCTATAGCGCCTTTCACGAGCATCGGACGTCCCAAAGCGCTTCACAGCCAGTGAAGTACTTTTTGGAGTGTAGTCACTGTTGTAATGTGGGAAACGCGGCAGCCAATCTGCGCACAGCAAGCTCCCACAAACAGCAGCTTGACAATGACCCAGATCATCAGTTTTATAAACACCTCAATTAGATGGCGAGTTAATCTTCTACCCTCGAGGGAACACAAAGGCCCAGCCTGTCCTGAATATTTTAGCCCCGGGTTATTCTGCGCAGCCCTCGATCCGTGTTGACACCAACCTCCAACATCCAACCGGCCAGCCTGCTCCTCATGTGGGGCTGAACTTCCATCTGTACCGACGCGAGGCTGCCCGACTTGGGCAGGAAGCGGTCTTCCGTCTCCAGTAACCTGGCCAGGACGCGTTCCTTCAGCAGGCAGGGGTCGGGCTGGGCTCGGCAGACCCTCTCCCACCCACCGCTCGGCACTGTCCTCTCTGCCTCCATCGTCGCTCAAACCGTGGCTTCTGAAACCCTCCGGGTCTCTGTCCCTATATACCCAGAGCCCCCCCTACACACACACACACACACAGCCCAAGCCCCTCCCTCTGGCACTCGGCCCACTCCCTCTCTCTCTCTCTCTCCGTCCAATTACATGAAATAACTTCACAGTCCGCCTTGTGATGAACGGGCTCCAACCTCAGTCATTCAAATCCCGAGTGTTTGGCTGGTTGTCTCGTGCACTGCCCTCTCTCCCCCCCTTCCCCCCCCCCCCCCCCCCCACACGCTGCGTGTCTCAGCTGTTTATCTCACAGAAATTTAAAGGGCTCTCATTTCGACAGTGATTATCTGTCTCTCTCTGTCACCGGTTTCACCCCCCCCTCCTCCGACCTGAGGGTTTCTCAGCTTCTTGCCCCCGACAGAAAGAAAAGACTTGCATTTATATAGCGCCTTTCACGACCACTGGGCGTCTCAAAGTGCTTTACAGCCAATGAAGTACTTTTGGAGTGTGCGTGTGCATGTGTGTGTGTCTCTCCCTGATAAAGTGCAACATCCCCACCGACGCCTGGGAGTCCCTGGCCAAAGACCAGTCCGCCCTAAGTGGAGGAAGTGCATCCGGGAGGGCGCTGAGTACCTCGAGTCTCGTCGCCGAGAGCGTGCAGAGACCAAGCGCAGGCAGCGGAAGGAGCGTGCGGCAAACCAGTCCCACCCATCCTTTCCCTCAACCACTGTCTGTTCCACCTGTGACAGAGACTGTAATTCCCATATTGGACTGTTCAGTCACCTGAGAACTCACTTTTAGAGTGGAAGCAAGTCTTCCTGGATTCCGAGGGACTGCCTATGATGATAATGATGTGTGTGTAAGGACACGATCAGGTCTATAATGTGATACCTCCCCCTCCCACACCAAGTGTCTGGATCCAGTGTATCTAAGATTCACCGAGGGGGCTGACTGAAGGGCATCAGTGTCAGCCGTGGCTCAGTGGGCAGCACTCTCACCTCTGAGTCAGCAGTTTGTGGGTTCAAGTCCCACTCCAGAGACTTGAGCACAAAAATCTACACTGACACTCCCAGTGCAGTACTGAGGGAGCGCAGCACTGTCGGAGGGGCAGTACTGAGGGTACGCCGCACTGTCGGAGGGGCAGTACTGAGGGAGCGCCGCACTGTTGGAGGGGCAGTGCTGAGGGAGCGCCGCACTGTCGGAGGGGCAGTACTGAGGGAGCGCCGCACTGTCGGAGGGGAGGTACTGAGGGAGCGCCGCACTGTCGGAGGGGCAGTGCTGAGGGAGCGCCGCACTGTCGGAGGGGCAGTACTGAGGGAGCGCCGCACTGTCGGAGGGGCCGCCTTTCAGATGAGACGTTAAACCGAGGCCCCGTCTGCTCTCAGGTGGGCATAAAAGATCTCAGCGTACTATTTCGAAGAAGAGCAGGGCTTAACACCTGGGGCCAATATTTATCCCTCAACCAACATCACTAAAAACAGATTATCTGGTCACTATCACCTTGCTGTGTGTGGGAGCTTGCTGTGCGCATATTGGCTGCTGCGTTTCCCACATTACAACAGTGCCCACAGTCCAAAAGTACTTCATTGGCTGGAAAGCGCGTAGGGATGTCCTGAGGCTGAGGAAGGCGTTATATAAATGCACGTCTTTTTGTATTTTGTTCATCTGGTTTAAATTCCACACAAGGGAAAGGAGGTAATTTCATGGACGTGCAGAGGCTGAACAGCCCCCCATCCCCCGAGCCCCCCACCCCGTGCCCGAGGGTTAGAGATTCCCCCCCCCCCCCCCCTCGCTGATATCTTGTACCTTCCTTCGGACCAGAGGCAAGCTTCAAACTGCAGGCCCCCGCACTCCTGGAGCCCGCCCCGGTCTCCTATCTCTCACCAACTATGGCTCAGGTTAAGGTGCAGCCTGCCTGGAATCACTGCTGATTGGAAATGTAAATGGCTCCCGGAGCGACTGATAAACACGTCACCGGTTCACTGCAAGTATTTTCTCATCGTCCCTCGAGGCGCTGACTCCCTCATTCAGGCACCTCATGCCCTCTGACCCTTCACCCCTGGGCGGCCTTCGCTCACCTGGGCTTCAGTATTTGCTGCTCTTGTATTGAGTCCGAATCCCACGCCCCCCCCCCCCCACCCCCCGCTCCCAGCCCCCACCCTCCCACAAGCTCGAGCTGATCCGAAAGAAAGAATGACTTGCATTTATATAGCGCCTTTCACGACCGCCGGACATCTCAAAACGCTTCACAGCCAATGAAGTACTTTTGGAGTGTAGTCGCTGTTGGAATGTGGGAAACGCGGCAGTCAGTTTGCGCACAGCAAGCTCCCACAAACCATCGCCATAGGCAGTCCCTCGGAATCGAGGAAGACTTGCTTCCACTCTAAAAGTGAGTTCTTGGGCGGCTGAACAGTCCAATACAGGAATTAGATTCTCAGGTGGGACAGACAGTGGTTGAGGGAAGGAGTGGGTGGGGAGTCTGGTTTCCCGCACGCTCCTTCTGCTGCCTGCGCTTGTTTTCTGCGTGCTCTCGGCGACGAGACTCGAGGTGCTCAGGTGCACAGCAATTTGCCCCGTGTCCTAACTCGCACCAAGTCCCGCTCACCCATCACCCCTTGTGCTCGTCGACCTACATTGGCTCCCGGTCCGGCAACGCCTCGATTTTAAAATTCCCATCCTCCCGTTTAAATCCCTCTGTGGGCTCCTCACCCCCACCTCCCTATCTCTGTAACCTCCTCCAGTCCTACATCCTCCTCCGCGTTCCTCCAGCACCGAACTCTTGCATATCATCCTGCTTCAAATCACTCCACCATCGCCGGCCATGCCTTCTGTTGCCTGGGCCATAAGCTCTGGAATTCCCTCCTAAACCTCTCCGCCTCTCTTCCTTCATGACGTGCCTTAAAACCTACCTTTTAGATGAGACGTTAAACCCCGGGCCCCGTCTGCCCTCTCAGGTGGATGTAAAAGATCCCATGGCACTATTTCGAAGAAGAGCAGGGGAGTTATCCCCAGTGTCCTGAGGCCAATATTTATCCCTCAACTAACATCACTAAAACAGATTATCTGGGTTATTATCACATTGCTGTTTGTGGGAGCTTGCTGTGCGCAGTTTAGCTGAAGCATTTCCCACAATACAACAGTGACTACACTCCAAAAGCACTTCATTGGCTGTAAAGCGCTTTGAGACGTCCGGTGGTCGTGAAAGGCGCTATATAAATGCAAGTCTTTCTTTCTTTGTTTAAGATATAAGTGACCGTACTGGTCAGTCTTTGACCTGGTGTTTGTACAGTGTACACTTTGCCCGACTCCAATCCAATCTTGCCAACTCATCGTGACTGGGGCTTTGTGTGATATCCAGGGCCTGGGAGACCAGGCCTTGAGTGGGAGGAAGGAGAACTGATCCAGGGCCTCGACCCAAACCCCTCAGCACAAGGCCGTTGACTGCAAACCTGTGACCCAACTGAGGAAAAAAAATGAGAATAACAGATTGCAACAACAACAACAACTTGAATTTATATAGCGCCTTTAACATAGTGAAATGTCCCAAGGTGCTTCACAGGAGTATTATGATATAACAATTTGACACCGAGCCACACAAGGAGAAATTAGGGCAGGGGCTTGGTCGAAGAGGTCGGTTTTAAGGAGCGTCTTGAAGGAGGAAAGAGAGGTGGAGAGGTTTAGAGAGGGAGTTCCAGAGCTTGGGGCCCAGGCAACAGAAGGCACGGCCACCGATGGTGGAGCGATTATAATCAGGGATGCTCAAGAGGGCAGAATTGGAGGAGCGCAGACATCTCGGGGGATTGTGGGGCTGGAGGAGATTACAGAGATAGGGAGGGGTGAGGGCCATGGAGGGATTTGAAAATAAGGAGGAGAATTTTTAAATTGAAGTGTTGGTTAACCGGGAGCCAATGTAGGTCAGCGAGCACAGGGGGTGATGGGTGAGCGGGACTTGGTGCGAGTTAGGACACGAGGCAGTGAGCACAGGGGGGTGATGGGTGAGTGGGACTCGGTGCAAATTAGGACACGGGGCAGCGAGCACAGGGGGTGATGGGTGAGCGGGACTCGGTGCGAGTTAGGACACGGGGCAGCGAGCACAGGGGGTGATGGGTGAGCGGGACTCGGTGCGAGTTAGGACACGGGGCAGTGAGCACAGGGGGGTGATGGGTGAGCGGGA